>NC_089859.1:28218803-28318803 GCF_036373705.1 Amia ocellicauda
TTGCTGGTGTAGTACTTTGCAGCTGAGGAATGAGTTTCTTTTACAGAACCCGGTGAATTACAAGTGCTCAACTGGCAGTGGGCCTTGATTAATTACAGCGGCTGAATGCTTTTGCAAATAAATCAGGGCTTTGTCGTGTTCCCTGTAAATCATGTCCTACAACAATGGCCATGAGACAACTAAAGAAACATGGTTACCCCTTTGGAAAATATGTGCTTTTAATTGCTTGACAGTTTATTAGGAACCTCACCAAATTCTACTTAAGCATCCATTTATACTAAGATACGGGGCTCGGTAGGTTGTCAGTGGGATTTGCAGCTGAAGTTCTGCTGTTCTGAAGTACATGTTTCACAGGGAACAAAGAGATTTGGAATTCATGTGGCCATAGCTGGATTTTACGGGATGTCTGGTGTGCTGCCAGTGTTTTGTGGCCATCTTTTACCTTTTAGAAACACTATCACACATAGTAGTAAAATACGTCTAAATTAAGGAGTCATGCATAATCATAACCACATTTTTTAAAGGAGTCATTCAAATTTGTATTTGATATGCAAATGGGTCTATAAACATGACACTATGTTTCAGGATGAACAATAATTATTTCATGATTCTTTATAAAGCCTCTTACTTTTGAATATGCAGTTCATTATGGTTTGATTTTCCTGACAGCCTGAATTTCAATACAAAGAAATGAGCAGTGAAAAAAATGCTTTTTAGCCAATAGGTTTCCAGTCCAACTGTTTAGCAGCTGTCAGGACCACAGCCTAATTTGGTCAGTGCTGCAGCTTTTTGGTGGGGATGAGCTGGTTAGGAGTGCCCTTGACTTACTGTGCACCAGCAACTATTCTCACTGACTGGCTGTCTGTAGGACTTAACATTATTACGAGCTGTATTCATTCTTAGGTTGGCACAAAAGCCCAGCTGATTTTGATACAGAAACACAGTGTGAACAGAGGCGATGGAAGTTTACAGTGGTACTGTATGTTGGATTTCACAGTTTTTGGTCTTTTGATAGTGGAGACTAACAAGAAAAAGTAATATGTGAAAAATCGTGTATGTGTGTGCGCCTGTGTACACACATTTATAAGACACACCTTAAGATCAGGAAAATGAAAGGGTGGTGTTTACAGACTTTTAATCTGTGCCCCTGCAGAGATCTACTTATTTATCTTTCTGCTGGACACTTCAAGGATTCGAAGCTTTTCACTAGCTCAATTCCATTTAAAGAAATATATCAATAAAATAATATAATTTTGGTTTGGATTCATGCCTCTCTCTCTCTGGTATTGGCATTCTCTGAGGTGTATCTTGCAAATGGTCCAGTTTTGCAGCAGATCTGTTTTGTTTTTGGACTGTTTTATATTGTTAGGTCCTCATGCCCCTATTAAAACTGAGGGATGGATGGATTCCAAAGAACCTTATGATTGGACATTGTTGCCAAGAAATCTGGTGCTCGCGCTTGGTCACAAATGGACTTTCCAGCTGGATAATGATCCACACATCCAAAAATATGAACAAATGGTAAAGGGAGCATGAAATCAACATTCTCAATTACCCATCACAAGCTGCAGATTTCTGTAGTATGGTATGAAGTGAATAAAGCAGTACACAAGTGAAAGCTGCACAACTGATAGGAGGTGGAGAGGTTCTGCATTGAAAATTGATTTTAAATCCCTCCTGAAGAGATCCTGAGGATGTTACAAGACTGCAGGAAGTGCATTCTTGCAGTTCTCAAAACAAAATACTGTACATTTCAAAATAAACGCAACTACTTTTGACAGGTATGGCTACATATACAATTATTATATGCATACATTTTTGTGTTTTGTGATTTAGTTTTGTTGCAAATTACTGAATGTACAGTACTCTGCAAAGTTTTAGGCAGGTGTGAAAAAATGCTCTAAAGTAAGAATGCTTTCAAAAATAGACATGTTAATAGATTATATTTATCAATTAACTAAATGCAAAGTGAGTGAACAGAAGAAAAATCTACATCAAATCCATATTTGTTGTGACCACCCTTTGCCTTCAAAACCGCATCAATTCTTCTACAGTGAGGGAAAAAAGTATTTGATCCCCTGCTGATTTTGTACGTTTGCCCACTGACAAAGAAATGATCAGTCTATAATTTTAATGGTAGGTGTATTTTAACAGTGAGAGACAGAATAACAACAAAAAAATGACAACGTGAAAACATACAGTGACAGTCATTAAGAACTATCTTCAGCGTAAAGAAGAACAAGGAGTCCTGGAAGTGATGGTGTGGCCCCCACAGAGCCCCGATCTCAACATCATCGAGTCAGGTTCAGTGCCCAGATATGTCTATGTATGTATATTCTTTGCAATTAAACATTTTAATACAACAGATAGTCTTGATGTTGGACTTGGATCTCCCTAATTAATACAATACAAGTGATTTTTGGAGTGAGAGTCTCTCACTGTTAAAATACACCTACCATTAAAATTAAAGACTGATCATTTCTTTGTCAGTGGGCAAACGTACAAAATCAGCAGGGGATCAAATACTTTTTTCCCTCACTGTAGGTACACTGGTACACAGTTTTTGAAGGAACTCGGCAGGTAGGTTGGCCCAAACATCATGGAGAACTAACCGCAGTTCTTCTGTGGATTTAGGCAGCCTCAGTTGCTTCTCTCTCTTCATGTAATCCCAGACAGACTCCATGATGTTGAGATCGGGGCTCTGTGGGGGCCATACCATCACTTCCAGGACTCCTTGTTCTTCTTTACGCTAAAGATAGTTCTTAATGACTGTCACTGGATGTTTGGGGTCGTTGTCATGCTGCAGAATAAATTGGGGGCCAATCAGATGCCTCCCTGATGGTATTGCATGATGAATAAGTATGTGCCATACAGGATTGAGGAGGCATTGAGGAGGCCATTAATTCTGACCAAATCCTGAACTCCATTTGCAGAAATGCAGCCCCAAACTTGCAATAAACCTCCAGCATGCTTCACTGTTGCCTGCAGACATTCATTTGTGTACCATAATTCAGAGGCTTACAGATTTTGCTACAGGAAGCTACTACAACAACAGCAACACCATGGCACCTGCCCCATGAAATACTTCCACTCCCAAGCTCCCTCCATCACAGAACAATTTATTTAGCACGGTGGGGCTCACATGACACACTGAGTCACTCAAGGATCATGGGTAATTTAGAACCTTTCAGACCTGTGACCATTCACTGTGCAAATTTGCCAATTCATGCCCATTTATTGATATGTCATATACTGATATGAATGCACTTTGCACTCTGTCAATTGTGAAGAATGCATCTGAAATATGAAACGAGCGATTGCAATGCAGAGGTAATGCCACAACCCAAAAGATGCCTAATGGTGGTTATTTAGAATCTGGTGTGTGTAAAGTCTAACTGAATTCATATAATAAAGTTCAGGGATTCAGGGGTTACATGGAAATGCTTTTAGCGATATTCTGCAATACGAACATGGAAATAGTATACACACAGAATTCCCTCTTTATGCATCATCTAAATGTGTATACTGAATTCGTCAGTGATGGTTGTTTTCTATTTGTTATTATTGATTATATTTCATAGTTGTAAGTAATATGCTTCGATTACTGAGTAGTTGTAGTTGTAACTGGATATATGTCATAAGAGTTCTTGCATTGTAATGATTTGTTTGTGTGTGGTCCCCCCATTATTTATTTTATTAAGACATATTGCAATACAATACAAAATACATGTAAAATGGACATTAGAAGGTTTGGAAAATAATTACCCTAAAAGGGAATAAACAAATTACTAATTTATTTTAAATCAAGAACATGGTGCCACAGTGTTGTGGTTATGAGGGGAGTTATGCTGTTGATCACTCCAGGAGACTAATTTTCTCTCCGTTGTCTTGTAATAGAAACATTCTTTATGCAACAAATTGATTTACACAAATCTCCAGAATGTTGAAAATCTCATTATTATAGGTTCATGAATAATGGTTGATTATTCCGCTTAAGTCTATTGAATGGTGCAGTGTTCTTAAAGGTGTCTTATATAAGAGGCAATCTGCACATTCCTAGCTGGTGCAGTAGTAAACCGCTTTCTCATGAAGCACTGTTATTCTGATAGAACAGATATATTGGTTTAGAGCAGTGAATGTAGCAAAAAGGATATTTAATATGTTTATATTAGCACAGTTTTACTTTCAGTCATTTCTTGAAAGAGTGGTTAACACATTGCACATCAGGTATGATTAGTTCGTCAACAGGGCTTTGGAATTTGCATTTTAAATTCAAACTAAAACATAAACACTTTGGTTAGCTGTTGTCAAGTAACATGTCTTTGGCAGCTTTTCCTATTCTAACATGCCATTTGGAAATTGACATTAACACTTGCAGTGACTAATTCACAGTGCTGATCTAATCTAGGTTTATTGTAACGGACTGTATCTTTGGGAAGTGTGCATGTGGTCATATGACCTTATTGCACATTGTGAATACAGTTCTGATGAACACTTAATGAGAGATTTCTTACACAAAACTTGGTATAATATGTATAAATACTGTAATTATTTAGACATGTATATTTACAAAATATTTAGATATGGAATAGAGAGCAGGAATATGAGGACTGTATAAATGCACTTTGAAATCTAATGTCTTTGTTAACATAAAAATAATTCAATTAAAGCTCAGAATCAATTGCTTCTTATTTGTTTAGGTAATTCATCTTTAGTATCAGAAACCATAATTGTCTATTATCTCTGCAGCTTTTCCTTTGTATTTTGTGAAAGAAATAATCTTTCGCTTTAGTTTCCTCTGGTGAATACAATGTAAGTAAATCTAATCTCTGGTACTGCAAATCCTGACCTATTGCTGGGTCAACTGGAACCAAGATAGGAAAAGCTCCTCTATGAGATATTGGATATTTAACTTTACCTAGCCAGCACGCATTATGGTTGACTTTTTCCTGACTTCCTAGAGGTCATTCTGCTCCGTTGTAAGCTGGTAGAAGCTGAACACTGCAAAATGTTTTCTTTTTAATTTTGGACTAAGGCTGTTAGAAACAGCCTGACCATTGCCAGGTTCAGTGCCCAGATATGTCCATGTATGTATATTCTTTGCAATTAAACATTTTAATGCAACAGATAGTCTTGATGTTGGACTTGGATCTCCCTAATTAATACAATACAAGTGATTTTTGGAGTGAGAGTTCGCACTTGCTCACTGGTGTTTTGTCCTTGCCTGCAGCACCCGGCAGTGCCACCTGCTTCTAGATGTCTTCAACTCTACAGAGCATGAGGTCACAGTCAGTGCCAAGAACAACGAGGATCTGGTCCTACACGCGGGAGAATGCCAAAGGTAAGACACAGCCCAGGCCGAGCTCTGAATATAGACCATTGAACCGAGTGTGTGGACATGCTGCTGAGATTGGTATTCCAGGATCCTGAAAAGAAATAGTACATTATTGTATTAATCATTTTCTACTCTGAAGAAGACCAAACAATCTGCTAATAGATAGATAGTTTTGTGACTTTATTATCTAGTATTGCAAGATATTCTGAACAGAACATGTCTGTAATTCTCTCTCTAGTGCTTAATGACTTTACTGATGAAAGGTTTTAAGGTAAAACATATATTCATCATTTCGTATCTCCTTTATCATGTACATCCAACTGGGTGCAAAAGCTGCATTTCCCATCCATTTATCACACTTTAGACATTTTCCTGCATAGTGCCCAAAAATATGTTAGTGCTTTTTAGATGTGTACATTTAGTATTCTTTCTTATGTGTTTTCATGAGCTGTTGTTGGCTTCACAACATGTGCTTTATAATGGTGCATTGTCAATATTTGTCCAGTGGCATACAGTAACTCACCCTACAATGTGCAATTGCTTTGTAAAGGATTTATAGACATGTATTTGATTGATGCCTCTAATATCATTATGCATTTGCTCTTAAAGTTTTCAGGGATTTTGCTGCATCAGAGCAGCTATCTTATTTCCACACAAATAACTTTAAATAGCCCATTTACTTGCCTTTGCTTTGTGCTAATGAGACAGTAATTGCTCCTATGGATTTATTGGATACTGTCAGTGAGTTCCTATACTCTTTACTGTGTTTTATGAGTGGTCAATTTCTCCATCACCACTGTTATTGACACGCTTTCTGCTCTGGCTTTAACACAAATTTTCTGTGCTGCATTTTGCTGTTAGCATCATCATTGAGATCTGTCTTGTTTTCCTGGGCTGAATTGTTTGCACTTAGCTTTAAACATTTTACTTTCATGTTGTATGCTGTGCCTGTGTTATAATTTAAATGTTTCCATCTCAGTTATCTGTGGTGCCATAAATGGCACCTTTCTGTCAGTCAGTATTTGTAATGGCAGTTTTGATTACATCCACAATATTTTTGTTATTTTCTCATGGTTATTTGACACACATTACACATCATCAGTGGTTTTACCATTCTCTGGGCAGTTTTTCCTATGAAAAGGTAACTTACCTGAAACACATTTAGTTGTTCAATTTTCAGCTTCACTCTCTTATAAAAAAATGTTTCTGTTCATTAGTTTACATTTTGTATTTTGAGTTTTCCCTCATGATCACTCTTTAAAAAAATATTTATGCTTGTTTTTAGTTGTGATAAATTATATATGCCTAGCAGTCACAATAGGTGCTTTGGAGCCATTGACAAAGCCTGTCAGACCTGCTCGTTTGGTTAACTGCTGCTAGCTATTGGTTACCCCCATGCTCTGGACAACCATGACAATGTAAAGCCTGCTGTTTTCATGTAGTGTTTTCTGTGCAAATGTCCTCTATTATTAATGCATGAGAGCAGAAAGGATTTGTTTTGCAAAGCAAAAAGACCTCCAGGTAACTAGAGGATTTGGTTTCATTTGTGATCCCGCAAGTCATAAACGATGTTGCACAGTGGCGTTCTCTCTTGATGCACATCTGGTAGTGCTGTTGATTTGTTAGTGTATTTCTCCAATGGTTGAATGTAATGAAACTCATTAGGGGTGGATATGAGCTTACAAACATTTTTTCAGGAAGTGTTTCAGGAATGACATTAGTAGAAATGCTCTTTCTGTCTTTAATTGAGTATGTTTGAGTTTGGTGTGGTTTGCTTTCATTTGTAGTCTTTTTGTCATCCTTGATTCTGTGGCTCATTTCACGTAATTCAAAGAAATATCCCCTGTAGCCACAGCAGGCATCAGTTCCTACGTAAAACCTTTACAGTACATTCAATAGGCGAGGCAGTGCTACAATAAAGAATAAATAGGATAACAAAAAAATGATGAATCAAAGTAATGTATTTTTAATCCATAAAAATAGGCAGCAAAATTGGTAAAATGCAGAATGAGATGCAGTGCATTTATTGTGCTAGCGTTCTGGGGCTAAAGGTCAAATGATTTCTGCTGAAGTAAATGATTGGGGACCTGTCATGTCAGCCATATCTCTGTAAGACTGGATGGAGCTTTGATCAGCATGTGCTCTGTTATAACCCTTACAGGCTGAATTGGGTGAATACAAAAATACGTTTCATCACTATAATTTTATACTGAGCCTAAAAGCACTGAAATGCTTGACAAAGAAAAGGTCTCCTTACATGGAAGTTGAGGAGTAATATCTAACTATGTGACACCCACTCCCTGGTAGTAGTTTTATTAGTTTTATTAGTTTGGATTATTAGTTCTGTAAAGCCAAAGGCATTCTGTCGATGGCACTGCAGAGATTTGTAGGAAGTTAAAATGAAAGTTTTCTTTCACCATCTATATCTGCATTTTGCTCAGTGACATCTGTTTTGCCTGACAGTCCCTGGTGTCATTGCATCCATCTCAAAGTGCACTGCTCCACAATATGGTGAATATCAATCACGTTTCTGCTTTGTTGTTTTTCATTCTCTCGCAACGAGACAGAAATGAGACCACATTCTACCAGGTGGTGCTTGTCAAAGTGGGCACATGCATATCTCTCTGGTAGTGTTGCATGCTTTTACAATGTAACTAATTAGATTAACTTTAGGTTAATCTCTCTCGGGTGGTGACAAAGCACTGAAAAATTGAGTGGTGGTGCAACATTGCAGAGTTGCAGATAAAAATACTCCATATTTGAAAAGGCTGTTTTTAAGGTTAACAAAATGTATAGACTGCAAGTGTTCTGACTTGAAAATTATTTTCATTAAAAATGTGTATACGAGCCACTGCACTGCAGGTCAGCTTTTCATTTTTAATCATCATGATTACAGCAGCAGAGTAAACAGTCTCTTAAAATGGTATGCTTGTATCAAAACGGCCACCCAATGTATGTGATTGGAATAATTTTCTTTCTGATCATACAGATTCCATAAGTATTGAGAAGTCTTTTCAGTTTTCTCTTTTCTTCGGCAGATTGGTTAAGGTGAGATTTAGACATCTTAAACTATCCTGTTAGCATTTGGGTTTAAATGATTAGATTTTAAAATGAAAACATACTTTGAGCAGATTAAATATATGAAAGATTCATTGATTAATGCATTTGTTCTCACTGATGTTTTCATGTACAATGCATCCAGAAAGTATTCACAGCGCTTCACTTTTTCCACATTTTGTTATGTTACAGCCTTATTCTAAAATGGATTAAATAAATTATTTTCACAAAATTCTACAAACAATACCCCATAATGACAATGTGAAAGAAGTTTGTTTGAAATCTTTGCAAATGTATTAAAAATAAAAAACAAAAAAAGCACATGTACATAAGTATTCACAGCCTTTGCCATGACACTCAAAATTGAGCTCAGGTGCATCCTGTTTCCACTGATCATCCTTGAGATGTTTCTACAACTTGATTGGAGTCCACCTGTGGTAAATTCAGTTGATTGGACATGATTTGGAAAGGCACACACCTGTCTATATAAGGTCCCACAGTTAACAGTGCATGTCAGAGCACAAACCAAACCATGAAGTCCAAGGAATTGTCTGTAGACCTCCGACAAGGGCCAAATTGTGATGGCTAGACTGGGTCAGAGCATCTCCAAAACTGCAGCTCTTGTGGGGTGTTCCCGGTCTGCAGTGGTCAGTACCTATCAAAAGTGGTCCAAGGAAGGAAAAGCGGTGAACCGGTGACAGGGTCATGGGCGGCCAAGGCTCATTGATGCACGTGGGGAGTGAAGGCTGGCCCGTGTGGTCCGATGCAACAGACAAGCTACTGTAGCTCAAATTGCTGAAAAATGAATGCTGGTTCTGATAGAAAGGTGTCAGAACACACAGTGCATCGCAGTTTGTTGCGTATGGGGCTGCGTAGCCGCAGACCAGTCAGGGTGCCCATGCTGACCCCTGTCCACTGCCGAAAGCGCCTACAATGGCCACGTGAGCATCAGAACTGGACCACGGAGCAATGGAAGAAGGTGGCCTGGTCTGATGAATCACGAGTTCAAGGTGTTGACTTGGCCTCCAAATTCCCCAGATCTCAATCCAATCGAGCATCTGTGGGATGTGCTGGACAAACAAGTCCGATCCATGGAGGCCCCACCTCGCAACTTACAGGACTTAAAGGATCTGCTGCTAACGTCTTGGTGCCAGATACCACAGCACACCTTCAGAGGTCTAGTGGAGTCCAGGCCTCGACGGGCCAGGGCTGTTTTGGCGGCAAAAGGGGGACCTACACAATATTAGGCAGGTGGTCATAATGTTATGGCTGATCGGTGTGTATATATATATATATATATATATATATATATATATATATATATAATCATAATTTTAGGTTGCATAACAGTAATTTTCTTTTTTCTTATTATTAAAAAACAGGAGGCTCACTTTGATTCACTAAGGCTATTTTTTTTTTTTTTTTTTTTTTTACACTATACAATACAATATATATATATATATATATACACTCACCTAAAGGATTATTAGGAACACCATACTAATACTGTGTTTGACCCCCTTTCGCCTTCAGAACTGCCTTAATTCTACGTGGCATTGATTCAACAAGGTGCTGAAAGCATTCTTTAGAAATGTTGGCCCATATTGATAGGATAGCATCTTGCAGTTGATGGAGATTTGTGGGATGCACATCCAGGGCACGAAGCTCCCGTTCCACCACATCCCAAAGATGCTCTATTGGGTTGAGATCTGGTGACTGTGGGGGCCAGTTTAGTACAGTGAACTCATTGTCATGTTCAAGAAACCAATTTGAAATGATTCGACCTTTGTGACATGGTGCATTATCCTGCTGGAAGTAGCCATCAGAGTATGGGTACATGGTGGTCATAAAGGGATGGACATGGTCAGAAACAATGCTCAGGTAGGCCGTGGCATTTAAACGATGCCCAATTGGCACTAAGGGGCCTAAAGTGTGCCAAGAAAACATCCCCCACACCATTACACCACCACCACCAGCCTGCACAGTGGTAACAAGGCATGATGGATCCATGTTCTCATTCTGTTTACGCCAAATTCTGACTCATCAGACCAGGCAACATTTTTCCAGTCTTCAACTGTCCAATTTTGGTGAGCTTGTGCAAATTGTAGCCTCTTTTTCCTATTTGTAGTGGAGATGAGTGGTACCCGGTGGGGTCTTCTGCTGTTGTAGCCCATCCGCCTCAAGGTTGTACGTGTTGCGGCTTCACAAATGCTTTGCTGCATACCTCGGTTGTAACGAGTGGTTATTTCAGTCAAAGTTGCTCTTCTATCAGCTTGAATCAGTCGGCCCATTCTCCTCTGACCTCTAGCATCAACAAGGCATTTTCGGCCACAGGACTGTCGCATACTGGATGTTTTTCCCTTTTCACACCATTCTTTGTAAACCCTAGAAATGGTTGTGCGTGAAATTCCCAGTAACTGAGCAGATTGTGAAATACTCAGACCGGCCCGTCTGGCACCAACAACCATGCCACGCTCAAAACTGCTTAAATCACATTTCTTTCCCATTCAGACATTCAGTTTGGAGTTCATGAGATTGTCTTGACCAGGACCACACCCCTAAATGCATTGAAGCAACTGCCATGTGATTGGTTGGTTAGATAATTGCATTAATGAGAAATTGAACAGGTGTTCCTAATAATCCTTTAGGTGAGTGTATATATATATATATATATATATATATATAATCATTAGGAACCACTTAGTAACATGAAAAAATATATATTGGGAAACATTTTCAAAAAATATCTGAATGGCACTGACTTTGCCTTCCCCTCTCCCAGATCACTTGCTTCATAATAATTTAATTAGCAAAGAGTTTCACTATCCCTGCTCTTATCAGCATCCTATGAAATATTACCACAAGGCCGTGGGTCTTTTTAGCATTTTGTGCATTTATATTTGTTTTTCAACTATCTGGTAGCAGAAGACGTTATTATATTCTGTTTCCGGACAGTTTTGTTAATTGAAAAAGAAGGAGGTCTAAGAAATGGAAAAGTTGGCATCCCCAGTTCATCCCCATCCAGAGAGTTCATCCTCAGTACAAGTTCAAATAAATCTGCCAGTCACCTGGACTGCTCATATTGTTAAACAAGAAAGTGGTAATGCAGTCCCTCACAGGACCAAACTATATTTCCAGTGTATTTCCAGCCCATTGTCTCTGCATGAGAAGCACAAGGCTGCTCTCCTACCTTTGCACTGTGGGAGACTCGTAGATTTCGTTCTGTAAGTATTCCGGGAGACTTTACACATATTTAATTCCTGTTGACTTTTAAATGTGAGAGCATTAATTAGCCGCTCTGGCGTTGGACTTGTATTTGTAAAGATTGGGGCTTCAGGCTTCAACATTGTCATTTTTTCATGAGCACTTACTTTCACCCAAATTCTAATCACTTGTTTTCCAGCTGAAAAGGGGAGATGCTAGTCCCTCAAGCCACTTTGCTTTCTCTATATGTTGAACCGCAGACCAGGCTACTTTGATCTTGTGTTGCCCTTCAATGCTAAGTCTTGTACAAATACATTTTTCTTCTCTGTTCTTTCTGCCTTATTTTTTTTGAAGCCAAAGTAATGAACAAGAACTAGTAGTTATGAATACAAATTGGCTGTGATGTAGAAGTGTTTTTCAAACGAGATGCCAGTTGTGCTCGGCCTGTGAAAGCACTGAATCCAATTCATGTGAGCAGTATCTGTGCCATTTTTCATCTCTCGTATTGTGTGGAATGGAAGTGCACCAAACAAATTAGCACATGTAAAGCTGAGATCATCCTCTGTGATACCTACACCTGGCATTAAGCTCTCTAAACATCCTATGCTCATTAGTAATTTGAATTTACAAAACTGGCGTGGGATATAGCATTTCAATTCATAGGCTTAATAGAGACAAATTGCCAAATGTATTGCCTACATTTCTCACTTTCTCATCTCTGAGTAAAATGTAGATGACCTGATAGCACTGCATGACTGTAGTACCCCTGCTTAATGCCAAGTTTTCATGGATGATGTTTGTGTAATGTCTGTAAATCCAGTTTTTTCAACTCAGTAATATACACTTCATATTCTGATTGAATAGAATTTGAAGGCTGGTTGATTAAAAAAACAAAACATAAACATGAAAGATAAGCATTTGGTATAACAAGCATTTCATTATTATTGTCTAGTCTGCATGAACAATCTTCATTAGACTTTCATGAGAAAATTATTCATAATAAATACAGTACACTTAGCTGTGTGCTTGTGAAATGTTCTAATACTATGTTTATATAGTCTGTGTGCCTATTTAAATGAATGGGGTTTAAATGTACATTTTCCTTTTGTATTTTGGAGGAAACATTTTACACAAAAAATATCCTTACAGATTAGACTCCATATTTAAAAAAAAAAATGTTCTTTCACTCTAGACCTGAGCATGAATAAAAATAATTCAGCCAAAAAAAAAAAAAAAGTTTCAGTATGAAGTCAATAATTTCAAATAGTTTGTCAGACAGCATAACTCTTCCACTCTGTGATAAAAAAGGTTCATTTAAAACTATGACCAAATCTAAGTAAACATAAGTATTGCTATAGTTAGAGAGATATGTAGATGAAAGCATTCAAAAGGGAAATAGACTTGATTGTCATATTGGTAAAGAAAATGTGAAATGCAAAATACATGTGAAGAGTACAACCTATAGGTATTTGTGCTTGCTTGTACTCAGTGCCTGCAAAGGAGCTTTTAAAACCAAGTCTATCAGAGGAGGGAATCCCTGAGGTACTTGGCTATTTCTGCCAATGGTATTAATAAAACTTGAGGGGGAATGTCCTCGTTTCTTTCTTTCTGTGTCAAGGCTTTTACTGCGGATGATTTTCAAAGACATCTCATTCTGGCTTGCCTATTCCATGGTACACATGTTATGCAGTGATTTTATGAATGGTGCAGATACAACAAATGTAATAATGTATTGCTTAATTTTCTTTTCTTTTTTTTCTAAATTGTGCTATGTCCATCACCTTTATTTTTAGATTTTAACTTTCAAAATTTGTATCTATTTATTAATTTTACCACACAACCTCAAGAGCTTCTTTACTAAAATATACCCTGGAGAGAAGTGGGTGGAATATTTGAAGAATTTGTTTGTGCTGCATGTACCTTGTACTGACAAAAAGCTCATATTAAAGATATATGAGTGATAATTTATCTTTAAACGTTGCAGGTAGGTGTTTCGTGATCAAAATAAAAAACACTTTTGTTAAACCATGAAATCCATTCAGAATTAAAAATATGATTGTCAATAACTGCTATTAAATTGTGTTTGCTTGAGTATTATGTTTTCTGTGCACATGATCAAATGGATTTAATATATTTCTGGAAGCTGCATAGTTACATATCAAAGTAAAGGGCCTATGCACATGGATTACATTCACATTGAAGGGTTGTGCTTATGATTTATTTTCATCTAAATTGTTCATCACCTCAGCGTACTACTAGCACAGGAGAGATGCAGGCAGGTACACATGTTCTCCAAAACATTTACTTCAAGCCTTCCATTTATTTTTATTTTTCACAGTGTGAGCCAGCAGTGTTACAGGATTGTAGGAGAACTAATGCAGATCTCGCTGACAACACTCAGAGGTGCCAGATTATCTGCAAGACTAACTGTTTTGCACAAAACGTGGGAACCCTGGCTAAGTTTTAGTTCACCCAAACCCAGTGGCACTTGGCCAGTTATCTCCCCCTCTTGTTGGTGTCCCAGTTGGTTGAACCAGAGTTGTCTGGACTTCAGGGTTTATTTTTTCCAAGTTCCAAAAGCCAACAACTTTGTAGATTCATGAAAAATAGCAAAAAACAAACAAACCCCGCAGAGATCTAGACGGTTCAGAACACTGCATTAACACACACACACAAATATATATGGAAAAGATGCTTGGATATACGCTGCCAATATTTTCCACCCCTGCCTACCTAGGGAAAGGACTGTACTGTGAACAAATAAACAGTGCTTTGAGCCGACCTCTCCATTTCTGTTTGATGCCAATATTTCATATTCATGTAGAATCCCCCCCGGCCTTCCCGGGTCATGCTGTGAATACCCCTCCCTGTGCTCACAGACTACCTGCCAGCTCCCATACAGCTTGTGTTCTGTGTAATGGAGTCGAAGGAGGATGACCTCTGGGTAGAACGCAACTAATGAAAGGGTGGCAGTGTGAGTGAGTTTCTGTTGGTTTAACAAAGTGCTCTCCCAGGGCAAATGTCCAGTCTTTCACTGCGAACTGGGAACTGGGAACTACACGATTGTTTATTCGTCTGACTAATTACAGCGCACCGTTATGAACCCTGTTGAATGTCATGATACAAAACCGTACCTAAAAATCACTATTTACACACAGCTTTATGCAGAGTAAATAAACTCCATTCCACAATGTTTTTCTCAGTTTTCCAAGTTTTCCTCAGTTTCATTCTGCACTTTCTTGCTAGCCTCTTTAAATGTTGACTTACATAATTGGGCATGGCTTCTCATTTTTCACACCTAAGACATTGGAACCATTTTTGTAGGAATATTTGGACTCTACTCTGCTCCATGAATTTACAAATACCATTTTCAATTATACTTACTCACATCTTTAAGATGATGTACTTTCATTTTCTGTTCACAAGGGAGAAATCTGAATTTATCAGGGCTTCACCTGGAGATCCCACAAGATACATCTGTCTTCCTTTTCTCTCCCTGCCGTTTTGCCAGAATAGGAAGGTTGTGAAGGCTGAGAAAAATTGAACGATGATGCACAGTAGCCAACAGTGAAGTGTGCTGTAATGGGCACAGGAGAGCTTTTTGTGAACGTTCACTGACCCAGAGAGCATCACACAGGAAAAATAATGATGTGACATTTCCCAGGATCTTCCAAAATGCCCTTATTTAATACTCCTGTGGCACTGTTGTATTGGCAGACACTGATTGAGACATCTGCCCATTTAACTGGCAAACCTTGTACTTGCCCTTATCTTTGGTGCAGTTAAAGTTTTTGACAGACTGCATTACCTAAATTTTACCTCAAGTCATATCTAAACCTTAATATTAAGATCCCATATTAGGCTGCCTGAGCATTTCCAAAACTAATGACCTGGTTGTTGTTTTTCTCACTCATGCATTCATTAATTGCAAAATGTTTATCCACCAGATAATTTCTTGAAATATCATCAGAGAAACATATTTTTCAGCTTTAAAAAAAATAAAAATATATATATTTCTCTTCAACAAGTCTTCAGTAGGAGGCACACAGGGATGTTGGTAGGATCAACACAATAAACCACCAAACAGGCCTTGAAGGTATGCTGGATGGATTTTACTATAAAAGCATCTGACATTCAGGCAAGGTTAGTAACCCCTGTTGTGCAGGTCTCTGCCTTTTCCATAGCCTGTATCTGCCTAGAAAGTAAGTGTCTCTTTGATTATAATCTCAAGGTTAGGGTGGATGGTAACTGAAATATTTCAAGGTGTCTAGCAATTATAAAGGGAAGTGTATTATCATAAGAAACATATCAATATTTTTTTGTCAGTTTAAAATAAACAACCTTATGCATGCAAAGACATGATTTGGTTTAACGTGTGCAGAACATTTGAAAATATTTAGTCTCATTAGGCCTAAACAAACACTTTCAGTATAAAAGCAAGAGAGACAATTTGATAAAAGTTAAATACAGATTTTTGCATTATCTTGTTGAACTTGTTCTTATTCCATCAGAAAGGAATAAGGAGTTTTTTTTACTTTTACTCACAGCTTCCCTTTGTTTATGTTTTTTTTAACGCAATATTTAGCAACTCATATTCAGAACAACATCCGTGATAAAACTGACTGCTTGTGTTAATATATTTAACATCTCAGCTCGGAGAAAGTCTTTTTAACTCACTGGATATTGGTATGGGTTGATTTCCCACATTAACAGTCTGTAATCTTGTTTCCCCAACAGGGATTTGGTGTAGTTCATAAGAAAGAAAGAAAAAAAAAGTGTTAGTTACTTAAGCTTTGTTGCACTGTATTGTTCAACATGATTTTTTTAACTAATTGCTCTGATCTTAACAAAAATATTGAGTCTAAATGCCACTTCAAAATAAAAAATCAGAATAATAAAAAAACTAAACATTTGACATCAACCCCAGCACATGTGATACATTTAAAATTATATCTTCTGTTAGATTGGAAGACCTATAAACATACATTGTGATGTTAATACTAAATTATATGTTACAGTTTGTCTGTGTAATTCTGCCCCCCTCTTTATGCCAAAGACAAAAA
The DNA here is from genome assembly GCF_036373705.1 of Amia ocellicauda. Classification (NCBI taxonomy): domain Eukaryota; kingdom Metazoa; phylum Chordata; class Actinopteri; order Amiiformes; family Amiidae; genus Amia; species Amia ocellicauda. The sequence continues at coordinate 28,235,463 of NC_089859.1, forward strand.
AGAAATACATAAAAATGCTGATGTGCAGAAATTTCCCAGGCTGTGTGATTTAGGAAAGAAGGCACAGGAAGCTCATTTGCAGAGACTCGTGTGCATCTCGAGGAGCCTGTGCCATGTGTTTTGCGTGACAGATTCTTTTCACGTCGTACCTGTCAGCCACCACATCTGGTCCCCTCAATGATCATAAGCTCAGCTAGCATTCAATCGGCGATACTTTTCCACTCCGTTTCACAAGCACTGTCCTCCCAGCTGGGATTTTCCATTTCTTGGTGCTGTTTGCCTTGTGGTCTACTATTGTGGACCCGATCTGTCTCCGCAGTGTATGGAGCTGTTTTTCATTGACAGAATTACAATCAGTCGTGCTGCTCACAGAAATTAGCTATTTTGTTTTAGAGTATAATACCTTTACAAGATTTGTTGAAGCAATCACATGGGTTCTGTTGCTCATAAATTTGTCAGATTAAAAAAAAAAAAAAAAAAAAAAAAAAAAAATTAACAATGTACACTTGCCTTCACTCACTTTCCCATTGATATTAAAATGATGGGCTGTTTGCTGTGGTGGTTCAGTCTTGGCATAGACAGGAGTGCTGCTTCATATGGGCCCCTTTTATTGTTGAAGGATTTATTTATCTTCATTGTTTAGAGATGTATTGCCACTCACCCTTTAGTCATTTTAACACCTCTTCTCCACATTGTGCTGTACTGGAAATTTTGGGGAAGAGCAATTGCTCTGTCCAGGACAGCCCTGAGGCATTCTCATGTTGTTTAATGAGGAGAAAAGGGGAATTCAATGAAGATTTCAAACCACAATTGTCTTATTTGGAGAGGAACTCTCAATATCCCAACTTGTTCTTTTGTTTGAAATTCATGGAAGTTATATTGTGATTTGCTGGAGGCACAAGTAATGTGAAGCATAAGTAACATACAGGCCTACCTTAAAAATTGGTTGATCTGTCAAGTACCTTTCACCATGATTGGCTCAAATTGGCTCAGCTGACTATATACAATCTGCACTGGCACAGCAAGGTATCATCAACACATAATCTTCATGTACATGAATATTCACAATTTGTATAGTTACATGTGGTATTGGCACAAAATGTGTACCTTTTATTGAAGCACATATGAATTGTATGATGTTATATCCAAAGCATGGCACTGTACCAGACAGTAGCACCATTGACGTGTTTTCATTTTCTCGTAAATGGTTTGTCTTTCAAAACTTTAGACCATTTGCTGATTTATTTCATGGCATCCTGCTCTTGGTTCTTTTTTTAAATGAAGGATGAACTTGAGTATTATGTAAGAATGTACTAAATATACATACACACAATCAATCTTGAATCTGCTTTTATACTTGGCCATGTTGTGTGCACCCCTTCCCCTCACTGTGCGGTGACTCTTTTCCTAATGATCGCCACCCAGCCACGTGATCCACAAAATCAGCAACCTGCCACGCCATTTCTCCTGTGTTCCAGTGACGAAGTTAAAAATAAACTGTTCTCCCTTCATGCTGAGGCAATCTAAATCAGTAAACTTTCCCTTTCAGCAGCCCTCACAGCTCTGCCTGCATTGAAGCTCGACAGTGTAAGAAGCCAGACTTAAAGTTCAGAGGCTGTTGCTGCAGAAGGTTACCAGAGTCAGCCGCAGTCTAAAAATAGGCTTCAGAGCAAGGAGGCTGCATCTTAAACACTGTCTCTCTGCTGCCAGGCGCTGATCTGAACTGATCAGCAGAGGCACGTGAGGCTAAAAATAGCTACTCCATTTGCTCTCGCTCCCCTCCTCCCTGCCTGCCTTTCTGCACTTTTCCTTTTTTCTTCTGAGCTTCTCCCCTGTGAAATAACACAATTACAGGCTGTTAGAGTGGGAGCAAAAGGTTTGGATAAAATTTCTACTCCCTGGTGTCTTTTTCCCTAATGGGTTCCTCTGTGCAGGCTTGAATTATGGATTGCACGGCGTTGTTTAAAAGAACAAGTGAAAAAGAAAGAAACGCAGTAATGTTTCCTTGGAGAATAATAGGACTACAGGAGCCACACGAGATGTAATCGCTTCATAAGTCATTTTTGGAAATTAACACTTTACATGAAAATGTGTCATATGTGAGAATGTGAACTATATTGCTGAAAATCAGAACAATTCTTTTTTATAAAATAGATATTCCTCTTGAAATGCATACATATTGCTGTGTGTGTGCTTTGAATCCTGAATGCTATGTTTTAGCTAACAGTAGGCATACTCTGTCATAGTGTTCACAGATCATGGGTAGGCAGACAGTCCTTTTTTGATGTTCTAAAAATGCCTCTCTTAACCTTTCAGAGAAAAAAGCTTGGGTTTGTATCTTCTCCTCAGTTGTGTAAACAAGGTTCTCCATCAAAGGAGCTTTACATATTTGCATATATATTAGTATGAAATATTGTTCATTAAAATGGTATCTTGGTCCATGTAAAGTGAAAATTGTCCTGCCATTTAAACCTTAACAAGCTGCAGATGTTGCTTTCATCCGTCTGCATTTGCAGTTACTTCATGCTGAAAATATATAATGAAATAGAAGTTGTTTATAAGACTTGTTCTTTTTAATTACCCCTCCCCTTATCTGTGTCTTTCCACAACTGTATGCGAGAGTTGTTTTGAAAGCTTCTTGTTACACCTTCATGGTAGTATCTTTGCTTTGAATGCTCTAACCGACTGTGGGACCGGTGACAGAGACAGGTGTATTTCATCTCAAATCATGTGAATCACTTTTATTGCACACAGATGGACTCTATTCAACTTATTGTGTGAATTCTGAAAGCAACTGTTTGCACCTGAGCTTTTTTATCAGGGTCATAGCAAAGGGGATGCATACTAATGAAGACTGCAGGTTTTTATTTCCAATAGATTTTATTTTGCACTCCCCTGTTTTTCACACATTGAAAGTGTGGAGTAGGTTGTGTAGATCCAAAGAAAAAAATCCAATATAAATGCATCAAGATACATATCTATCCATAAATGCATGCCTAAATATATACTTAAGAAAACAGACATTGTGTGTGAACCATTTATAAGCTTCACCTTCATCCAAGAGACATTTCCTAAATCTAATAATACACTCTAGTGCACAACATAAAGATTCGTTGTGGTTCTTGTTTTACTTCTTAACCCGATACAGTGAATCAAAGAAACCAGCAAAAGCGAGCAGCTGTAAATGTGACAGTGAGACCAGGACTCCACGGGGTTAAACAGATGCTGCTTATCCCAGAGCAGGTTGGTGCAGTGTGGCAGCGGGGGCGCTGTTGTCACACGGCTGCGCACTCCCTCAAAGTGCAGCCCCCCGGGCTCACTCTCTCACCACCGGGCTCAGCCAGCCACTCATGCCTCGCACACACTCCCTGCTCTTCTGTCTTTCTTATGGCCTTTTATCCATGTTTTTTCAGCTTTAAGGAATGAGACTCTATACTGGATCATTTGTAAGACTGCTCTTTTATTTGTCTTCTTTTCTTGAGGTTCTTAAGGAAAAGAAAAAGCAGACCTTTTTTCACCATCATCATTCACTTATTTATTTGTGAATAACCCCACACTCGTAATGCCTTATTAAATATGACTACTAGGAATACACTATTGTATTTTTTTTCATGCTATAAATTATTTAAATTATATATTTTTCTAACTCCAGTTGGTTAGATTATGACATTGACTTTGGACAATGGATATTTTTTCCATTAGACAAGTGCTATTATAGTCATCTGTTCTTAATTATTTCCATAATAATTATGCTAATTGTATATTCTATGGGGCATATCTTAACTGCTCTTGGAACGTTATTAGCCGGAGTTAAATACTTGAAATCTGACACAAAATAAAATAACAAATTGTCTGTAGAGAGCCTTTGCTCAGTATGGGATATCATCAGTTTGCAGTCTATTCTACAAATGTCCATTTCACACGGCACACAGTACCTGTCTGCTGTCTGAGTCCCTGCATCGGTCGGGTCTGGGTCTCTGGGAGCTGAGCTTTTGGCAGAAAAAAAATAAAATATTGGGCAGGTGACTGTTAAACGTTGTGCAAGGTACCGGGAGTCGTGAGCCGGGGATGGCTGCGTATTCCTCTGAGCCCTGACCGGACACGGTGAGACACCAGCAGGAGAGCCAGGTCTACACTCTCTATCCCTCTCGCTTCGCGGTGGTGTGTGTTCCCAGGGCGAGTGGGACAAGGCTGCGATTAACCGCTCTGTCTGTTCCGCAGGACAGAGGCGCCCCGGGGGAATTCCACGCTTCTGTGCGGGGATTAGGGCTGTAAAACCTGTGCTGCAGGCCGAGATTGCTGCATGAATGAACACAGCCAGTGATTAAAAGCTGGTTAATAGACCAGATTAGCTCCCTGTTATGGCTAAATCCCTGAAAGATGCCGAGGTCCTCCAGCTCACGGAGCATGAATTGGCCTATTAACCCATTCCTGTTTAATAAGGATGCCTTTACTGACAGATTACTAGATCAGACTGAATATCGCAATATTGTGCAGACTTGTTTTTGTACGATTATGGGGAAACAGAGATGTTTCTGCACCTGGGTGAGATATAAATATTTTATAACCAAGCATTTGCTATTGGTACTATATGTATTCAAGTATTGATATAGCTGTACTATTGGTATATTAGTGCACGCAGGAGCACAGTGTTTGTTTCTGAGCTATGTTAATATTTAAACATATTGGAAGGGAAGCAATAAGAAAATGAAAGAAGAAACAAAATAAAAGGAAATAAGGAGCAAGAAGAAAAGGTGAAGCAGTGGAAAAAGGGGAATAAGGCCTGGGAGGCATTTTTTTTGTTTTTTACTTTTAAATGTTGCTGCACTTTTTTTACTGGAAAGTTTCCAGCCACAATCTATCAGTTTATGCTTACGAAATGCACATTGTATGCACAAATAAACAAAAGGAAAAATAATGTTTTACAATGCCTTACGAAGAGCTTAATACAGCATTTTCATTGTTCAGCTATTATTGTATTGCTGCACAAAGACAGGAATGCTGTTCATTTGCCCATGAAGTAGACTTCTAATGTCTCAGCTAGCGGCGTTTTAAGCTTTATGGATCACATTTGCTTCACCTAAATGCACAGCAGTGTCAAGGTTATAGATTCTGTCTTGTATACTGCGATGTCTCTTTCACTCAATGTTCTTTTATCAAAGCCTTATAAACCGGCAACCTAAAGTTGACTTTTTTGTTAGTCAGTAAAATCAACTTGGATATGTCTTACTGGAGAGCTCAACTTATGTGAAGAGCAGTTCTGTGAAATCCTAATATTTTTACAGTGCTGGCAATGACATATGTCAGAAACTGTGATAAAGCAAATGTCAGTAGTAGTAGTATTGCTGTTGGGGAAATGAGTTTAATTCAGTTTACACACAGAACAAGAGCTCTCTTATTTAAAATCCTGATTAATTACAAGGGGGTAAATTGTTATACTTATAGAGGCTATGTGTGACCTGCACACTGGGTATACATGGTCATTTGGAGGCAGGAATCTGACCAGGCTTGGGATCCTGGGATTCTGGAAGCAAGTCTGCTATTTGGTAGTCGACTAAAGGTCCTTAATACTTTTCAAACATACTAGAGTCGGAGCTGAAGCATTCTGTTTATCCACAGTCTTGATTATTGTTTAATTCCTGATCTCCTTTGTGATGAAGGCCTGCTAAATGATAATTTACCAATTTTACTTTCAGTTTTCCTTGAGGGTAATCTGGAGAGCCTCAAACGGACTGCTTGCAAAACGCAGGCTTCTGTGTTTTGTTTTGCACATCCTTAACATGCAGCGTGGTGCTGCCTTTTATATTTTTTGCATATTGCATCAAAGGTAGGAAGCAGACAAAGCTGGATAGAATTAGCCCTCCGTATTTGCGAGCACACGGCTTTATAATTCATTTACAAAACAAAATGATACTTTACATCAAAGACCTGGTGCTCTGCATCCTAATTAGTCGAGACGCTTCCCAGCTGAATTCCCATTCTCTCCCTTTTTCTTTCCACCCCCCCATTATGTTGGTTTGCAAGGTGGATGTCTTTAATCTTAATGAGGCTTTGCTTTTTCCTGCTTTTCTATACATGCTCACCAAGTGTAATTGGAAACAAGTTGGTCCAGCTAATGAAAACCATTGCAGCAGCAACTGAAATAGTGTTTCAGGTGGTTGTATTCCCGTTTGATGTTTGAATGTGTTGAACACAAATCCTAAAGTCAGGTGTGCAGGATTTGTATACACAGCAGGGATTCTTTATTGATAACCATAAACAACCCCCTGCTGCTCCAATATAAATTATACCACTGTGGATCTTTAATAAAGCTTCCCTGCTTTCAGAGATGAAGACATGACTCAAACCAATGTGTAGATTGAATATGCAGCACTGCTATTTTCATATTGTTCCGTATTTTATGCCATGGGTGGGAGTAATGAAGAAGGTATTGCAATCAATTTTTTGTGTGGAAATGCTATTCTTATTCTCAGACATTTCTGAAGTTCAGCAAGCTCTGGTAACTCTACCTTTTCGAAGGGCAAGGGCCAGAAAAATGTGTCAAGAATAAAGGCATGGAAAAAAAAAGTACAGGCCTGCGTAACTACACGGAGAACCCAGCATGTGGAGCACGATTATTCAGTAATGAGCAAGCAGTCTGTGTGATTGCTGAATTAGCAAATGTTGTTATCATAGAAGCTGTTTAAATTGATTTAGTTAACACTTACCACATGATGGATGGATGGAAGCAGTGTGATACAGTTCTGCACAAGCAGCTTGTTTCTGAAGAAATGAGTGGCCATTTCATGTTTATCTTGATGGATTCCCCTCTTAATTTAATTTAGCTGTGAGACCTAATGAATATTACAGTGGGGCTTAGTGGCTCTTCCCATGTATTGAAGATGGGGATATTCAAAGGCAGCAAGATGACACCTTTTCAAAAACCTGGAACTAGTCCACTGCCATCTGCCTTTTCGCCCCGTTAAAGACTTTAAAATATTCCACTTCTTAAATATCAAAGATTTTGGAAATCCTAGAGTAAGTACAGAGATCGGAGACTTGACTCGTAATTGAGAAACGTGGTTTGTTACAAATCTTTAACTTTTCAGAGTGAAACATGATCAGAAACGCTTGACCTTCACAAAAACCAAAGCTTGATCTTGTCCTGTTGGACAGAAACTTGCCCTGATGAACAACCCCTCATCTCCCCTGACTATAAAGAAGGCTGTCCCTAGACATAATTTTCCTTTCACTCTCTGGAGATGATTGTTTAACTTAACTTTGATTTGTTTTAATTCTGATTAGTGACTTGCTCCTGTGTTATATAATTGCTATTGATGGGATTATTGTTGTTGCTCCCAGGCTGCCACTTAACTGTTGTGCAAAGATGGCAAAGACTGCCTAGCAAACAACTAGTTAATCGCATAAATCTCCCCTTCAGTCGTCACGAAGTGGTTGAAAGTTGTGAGGGGTAACTTTTAGAAGATGTGATGCTTTTCATATACCGAAGACACTATTCATAAAGGAAGTCTACTGCAACAAAGACACTTGCGAAAAGGATGGCTTCAGAGAAGAATACTTTATGCAAATAATCGCTGGCTTTGTCAAGCAGATTTTGAGGTGTTCAAAGAATTTGAATGTTTTTAAATGTTTAATTTTTTTACAAATGTAAGTTCTTTCTTTGACCTTTAAAACAATCTCCTGTTGTCACATAAAACAATATTGCTTCATGTAAACTGTAAACAATACTGTGTGTACGGCTAAAAATAGTCTGGAGACAATGAACTCTAAAAGACATTTTTGTTTACATGGTACTGTTTTCCAACTATTCATCTACATGATGTTTTGTTCAATTACTTCTTTTTCTTTTTCTTCTTGTTGCATTATGCACTACAGACAGTTTACAACCAACAATAGCAGCAAATGCAACCATGACTAAATGCCATGAGGAATTGATCACGAGTTTCAACATGTAGTATGAACTAACTTGAATGATTGATGTTGGTCAGAGGCACATCTTTCAAAGTATTTCCTTAAGGCACATGGAGTTACACTTTAACACAGGTCTTCAATGTTTGTGACTCACGAACAGCAGGGTCAAAGAGAAAACTGAGTTTTAGTCATGAGATGGAAGTGTCTATAAGGTTTTTTGGTGGTAGCATGATCTTTAAACAGGTGAAGCTCACGTGGGTAAAAACAGGTCACCTCTGCAGTCACAACCGACCACCTGGTTTCTGTGTGTATGATCTTTACGTCATAAATGCCTTCTTTCCAACAATGCAGTGTTTAATTCAGAGGTGTTTTGCTACTGTGGTACTGGCTCTTACGCAGCAGTGTGTCATCGAGAAAACAGCAGTATGCTAAATCCAATCATATCTCACCCCTCTACTTCCCACCCATCCAGGGGGCACGCTACTCTCTAACTGTGTTCATTAGCCTGTCACTTCTCCCAGTCAGCAAGAGAGAGAGACACATTAAACTGGCAAATATGATGAAGAGTCACATGTTTTATATTACAGCAAATTAACATGGTCACCTTTTAATTTTCATAGACTTGCACGTTGTTTCCAGACAGTGGTGGTAGCCTTTAAATATTATAGATAGATAAAGAGATAAACAGTTAGCTTGAAACATAAACTCATGCATACATATATGTGTATGTCTACCTCTATGTGCTGGTCAACACAGTAAGCTTTGCTTGCTTTGCAAACTGTTGCAGTAAATGGTTTGTTTACAGTGTGATCTGAGTACACATCATCAATATAGATTACAGACATCAGACCTCTATATCATTAAATAGAAACACAATACATAAGACATAGGAAGATGGTTTGAATGAAAAATTATATAAATCCTTAGGTATCTAAAATGCTGAATAATGTATAGAATAATAATCTTCATCACCATCATCTTAATCGATTAATAAATCATCATCATATTATATGTCACTCTAAGAAATGATTCCAAATGGGATATGAAGCCAGTCAGGTAAAAAATAAAGCCCAAGACTTTATCACTGTCAGCTTGCATAAAACTACATTTATTTAAAATGACAATAGACAGGAAATAGCGCATAAGCAGTGCCGTGCACAACGTAACATGCTAGGAAATTATATACTTTATCTTGTCCATTGCCACCTCCATTGCTTCTCACTCTTTCATACTGATGAAATCTTGTATTATAAAATATTTGTATTTATTTAATAGAATGCATTGCAATACTGAAACACAATACTGTATATAATACCTATCTATGTCTGTCCCTTTGCTGGACAAGCTGTCAGTCAACCTGCTGTTCTGTTCATCCACCTCGTCTGATGTTTCCTGGCAAGCCAAGGCTGTGCGTGTAGACAGATGGTCTTTTCTACTAAGAACACAATTTTAAACCCAAAGTTTTTGACTGGCAATGGCTTCCAATGTGGTGCAGAACAGCTGCTAATACAAGGTGACACTTGCCAGTTAATAAGAGTGAGCAGTGGTCTCTGTGAGCCCCTGAATCACCACAACCCTGGAATAACATTAGGATAACTTTCAATCTGATTAACTTCCCATTGATTCTCAGCAGCACACTTTCCCTGTATTATGCATGTACATAGAGTCAACCACCAGCGGTGCATTTCGGCTTTCTTTTCATAATTTGTTTCTTTATGCTTCATTTCTGCATGAAAGGTACGATTCATTGTGGTTTTGGTGAAACTCAAACTGCTGTGTTTCACTTCTTTCAAGAACTCAACAAACAAGGGAAGAGTGCTGGCACAGTTGCTTTTTGCCTCGAGCACCACAATTTATTCACCCAAATATAAATTATATTTCCATGGTCAGTGCTTTGATCTAAACACATCTTCATCAAAATCTGTTATTGGAGCATTGTGTACATGTGTCAGCACTGTTTTTCCTTTTCTATCCATTATTGAGCTTTTACTAAATGTAGTGGCTAAAAGACACAATACAAAAAAATCCACTTACACAGTAGCTACTTAATAAAAGTTATATTCAATAGAGATTAAGTATTTAGCCTACATAGAGATGCATTTTGTATTTTTTTTAAATAGCTCTTTGATATTATTTATTGTAGCAGTCTTTGTCTAAATGGAAGTCCCACCACATTTTCTAATATTTTCTTGTTGTCTCACTCAGAAAATAATTCAGATTGTCATGTATTTCTTGGTGAAGTTATCGCCTTCTGGAACATTTTGCGCAACATAGCAATACAAAGGGCAACCTATTTCCTGCTGGAACTCTGACTCTATTGTAAGCGAGTGAGTCATTTATCTCACTCCCTTCTGTTTAAAATGTAGTCCAGGCATAAACCCATTGAGAGAGAGAGAGAGAGAGAGAGAAGGTATGTGAACCGGTAGAAATAGCATCTCGAGCCGGTGAGAATGACCTGGGGAGAGAATCTGCCCTGTCAATGTCTTTAGAGCCCGGTTTAATTCTCAATGTATTGTGTGCATTTTTTCTCTCTCTAGGATGGCTATTCAGGTGAACAAGTTCAACTTTGAGACTCTTCCCGAGCCGGATGAAGAGAGGATCCAGTACACTAACCCCAGGCAGCTGGAGGAGGAGAGACAGCAGGCCAGAGGCTATGAGATTAACAGCAAGTTGGATATCTGTTGGAAGATCATATCCTTTTTTCATTTGTTTCCCTACCCTACATTCACTTACATACCATTCTGTATTCCCTGCAGTCAAGTGTGGGTCCTGTAGGGTTTTAAGATGGTAAAAAAGTGAGCTGTATTTGTTGTTGTTTTTTTGTTATCCAAGCAGAAATCAGTGGTGCATTATAATGCATTTCTAAGATATAAACCAGCAAAAAAACAACAAAGGCTGCTGCTTACCCATGTTTCTTTCCCTTTTCCAACTGTTTCTCTGAACATTACTCAGCCTCATACTGCAGGACAGAGTGTTTGATATTAAAGATGGACAGCTCGGAACTACATGATCAAAACTGGCAAGGAAAAGGTCTTATCTTATTTATTGATTCATTTCAATGGAGATAAATCATTGTGCAGATTAAATTGCAGTGAAGGAGTGTGCAAAAGCTATTTTTCTTCCTTAAGTGGAGACAGATATAGTGACAGTGACTTTCCATTGAGCAGCTGCGTTGAAGAGAGGATCTACAATGTTTATCTGTGGGACGTTCAAGTCTGTTTGAGGTTAAGTCTGATGTTGTGAATGCACTTGGCAAAAGACAGAAATTTAAAAATAAAATATCAGTTTAAAGAAAGAAGCAGAAGGGAAATATGCTGGCACTGACATGGTTTGTAAAATGCAAGCAAATATGATGTGGAGGGAGAGAGACAAATTCTCATCCTAATTGGCCTTCCTGCTTTTAACCTTCTCAGCATCAATTTTCAGTTGAAGACTTTTTTTGACCCTATATCTTGCCCTGCTTCTGACTGTACTATTGGCTTACTGTCACATAGCTGTTACAACAGTCAGCACAATGAATTTCAGAGATATGCACAGTGAGGCTGAGTGGTAAGGTAACTTGAAGGGTTGAGAAAGCATGCATGATTCTCCCTACTTCATATTAATAGCATTACTAGTGGTTTGTGTTCAGAAATTGCTGCCGCTAAGATTTTGCCCAACAGTTTGCCATAAACCCAGTGTAAGCACAGCAGCTGTAGACTCGGTGAGTCTTTTTCAGGCTCTGTGTTCAGTGGAAAATAAAACACACACAGCTCGGTCACTTTGTATTTCACTGTGAAAACGCTGTGGTATCATGTCATACTAAAAACTGTATGCGAGAGAAGAATATTTTGTTTTAGTGCAGCTGTCATCGGATCAACAGTAGCAGTAGTTTAGTCTGTAGTCTTTGTGAACAAAATCATATTTTAAAATTCTGAGTAACAATGAAAAACTTTTGAGGTGGTAAATGTCAACTCTAACTGAGAATGCAAGACAGACAATCAAGAAACAGTTTTGACTGTGATGTCACCTTTGAGATTGGAGAAAAAAAAATCCAATATGTTTCACAGCTGATTCTGTAACCTAAATGTAGCAGTCATGAAAACCAGTCATTCAAATTAAGATTCAGACATCAGTTAAGCATTTTGCTGGGAATTTATTGAATAGATTAATTACTTTACCTATGAATGTAATGCTTTTTCTTTGCACCAGTGCCATTCCTATACCATGTTTTTCAACTGTATCTACGCTTTAAGAGTGTATATAGAAACATATGAATAAATACATAAATAAGTACGTTCTATTACAGTGAATGATAGTATATCATTGCTGTATTTTATAACGTCATTTGGAAAGTGAAATTCAACAGCTGATATTTGTATTTTTTTTTTTTTTACTTCAGTTGCCTTGCAGTTACCAATTTAATTGAAAAAAATCTAGTACTATTCTAGAATTTGTTCTCCTTGAGCGAGTCTCTAATAATAATAAAAGTATGCAAATGTTACAGATTGCCCTTTTAGTTTGTTAGACGGACTTAAAAAATCTGAGACCCTATCTGATCGCCAGCAGACTTGCAGGGCATCATAGTTGTTTGGTAAGATGCACCTTGGAAGTAAAGCCGGTTCTCAGCTAGCATCTGTGGCCAACATCTGGTTCCCACTCACAATTAGAGGGTTGTGCTTGTAAATTCAGTGCGGAAGCAGATGGGTGGCCAGAGCAAAGTGCAGCGTGCATTCAAAACTTTATTCTGCATTTCTAGAGACAGAAAGAATGGTGTGATGTTGTTGCATGTTGTTGATAGAGAGCGGCATTGACTGACATGATCTTTAAATAGTATAGTCCTTGATTAAAAAATATCCCAGTATACTCAGTCAGAACAAAAGTAATTAGCAGTCGTTTTCAGTTCCAAAAGCACAGACCCTCCTGGAATGTATGTGCCGTACAGACACTATAAAGCCATACTATTTGCCTCATCCCTATCCAGTGAACCAGTCCTCTTCAGCAAGGCCTCTTGAAGGTTACCAACACATTTTCTACGGCAGGGTGACGAAGACCAGTTGATTTAATTAGCATGCCTTGTAGCTTCTTTCCATGCCCAAACTGGTCTGCTGATTTAAGTCCTGTGATTCTGCTAGATGAATGTAATATCATTATAAAACTATTTATGAATAACAATATTTAGCAAGATGGGAAATCATGCAAGAAAATGATTGGTTGTATTATAACTGGAAAGAAATTACCGTTTGTCAGGAAAGGATTTTTTTCCCCCCCTTTTAAGCACCCATTTCCTATAAATGGTGGCTCAGTGAGAGGTCATCTCTCATTGCACGGCCCTACCAGGCAGGCAGCTTCCTCCTAATTGGCCTTGTGAACTCAGACTGTGTTTTAGGTTGCACTTGTATACCCCTGTTATCTCTTTCTGGCACATAGGAGACTCAGCTATTAGAGATAAGCCAGGCCCTTTAAGAGCAGAGGTGCATTGCATTGAACCTGTTACTTGTTGAGTTTAGTTGACAACACTTACAGATGGCACAGCTAGTCTTCAAACAGAGTACAGATCTACAGGAAGTTTGTCCCTTACTCTTCACACTTGGCCTTTGGGTAGGAAAACCCTACTGTTAACAAAAAGACAAGGTGATTGTCCCAGGGATCTGTTAAAATTGCATTATTAGTGCAATGCAGTTAAGATAATATATGTTTATTACCTTTAAGAAATCTTCTAAAATAACTGCAATAACTAAGTGTTCTTGCAAAGTCAGCAACAGCCTTCATGAGAAGCATACATCTGGAACATTGAGGTAATGAAGAAGCAATTATGGATTCAGTGTAATTTAGGACTTGCTGTCAGTTTGTTGGGAAGCAAGTCCTGTTAATTATTTATTCACTTGCATAGCTATTGAATTTACTATCATATTTGCTAATTTATTTACATGGAAACAGCCTTTCAATTACTGTCTCTCTAATTTTCCACATGACACAGCTTTGGGGATGTTTTGTAGGACCCCTGTGGTCTGAACATACACAGCCAGGTACACACACAAGCTAATCAACTCTGAACAGAGACATTTCCACTTGAGGTCCATATGGGAGTGCTACACAGTGAATATGTGAATTACTGTAAGACAGTGAAAAATACAAAATTACAACTGATTTTCAAAAGGAAAGTGTTATGACATTGCTGTTGATAAAAGCTTTCAGATGTTTCACAAGCTTTCATAGTAAGATTATACATTTACAATGAGCTAAAGGACAAATGTGAGAAACACTCTGTCAACCAGTCAAGTCCGTAATCTGTAAATCCGTTTGTCCATACCATTGTCATTTTAATGCAGTTCTCTCCTGCTCTCTCTCTCCACACCCTGACTCTCTCCATGCCTCCCCTCACCAGGAGTCCAGGTGCTTCCTGCTTCCAGCCATTCATGGGGAAGCGTTGGGTCAAGTACTTCCCCGTCATTGCTTCTCCCCTGGGGTCCATTGAGGTGCAGGGCAATTCGGAGAGGTCTCTTACCATGCTGCCCAGTACGGCATCTACATGTACATATATAACTATTAACTATAATGCCTGATAGTTCAGACCACCTCTTTCTTTCATCTAGGACTGGTGCTTATCACAGGACTAGGTTTCAGAATTGGTAATCCTCTGGTCTTAAGGTGATTAGTACTCCAATGGCAGCAGTAACACGGGTATGATAGCCCCTCTGAACTCTGTTTCAAAAATACTTCCACTTCACCTCTACTTAACCTAAAGGAAGGGTAAGACTATAATCTGTATCATTGTGTCAAAGTCATAGTTGTCCTGCTGAACAGCTGGAGAGAATATTAGTATTAAAACAAAACCAGGTAATAATTCCAGCAAAGGTAGCAAAATGCACTGACTAGTGATTGTTTAATATAATTGAATCCTAGAGGAATAAGACAAGCTAATTTCATCTTTCTAGATTTCGAGACAGATGAAGACTTATTTTCTGAAGACTTGTTTACTCTTCCTGTAGCAGGTGAAATAACGATGGGGTCCATGTCAGTCCATATGAATTAATTTATCAAAGGGAGGCCCTTCCGTGGCTGCGGTTCACACATGGGCATCAGTCAACAGACTGAGTTTAGACAGTCAGCTCTTTTTTCTGCTCCACTGAAGCTCATAATAAAGTGGACTATAGTATATTCAAGAAGAAACTTAAGTGGGCTTGTCTGCTTTATGAAAGAAAGTTTAATTTAAATTCAATAAACCATATAGTTCCCCCCTCCCCTCTACAATATATAAATACTCTCATGTAAAAGAAGCTCATCTAAGTGCACTTTAAATATATATAGGCATAGGTATAACAGAAATTGAAGATGAAGATAAAACAATAAATGTGAAAGGACATTTTTTCAGATTGCCAGTTTTATTGGTTTATTAATTAAGTTGTGTATTTCTGTATTGTTTTTGTTTACCTTTCATTCCAGAACAGTTTCAGTACTTTACTTATAATACAAATTGTGAAAATGTATCTGTAACAACAGATATCTCAACACATTTTCAAAGATTACAAATTAAAATGGAGAGAAACACTGATATTTCAGCAGACTTCCTTCATAGATATGATCTGATACAAAAAGTTGTACTCATCTTGGTTGTATTACATTCGCAGGCTTTGAATGGCGGGGAGGGATGACCATTTATATTATTACACATTCTATCGTTACTTGTTATATACAGTGAGGGAAAACAATATTTGATCCCCTGCTGATTTTGTACGTTTGCCCACTGACAAAGAAATGATCAGTCTATAATTTTAATGGTAGGTGTATTTTAACAGTGACAGACAGAATAACAACAAAAAAATAAACGCATTTCAAAAAAATGATAAATTGATTTGCATGTTAATGAGTGAAATAAGTATTTGATCCCCTATCAATCAGCAAGATTTCTGGCTCCCAGGTGTCTTTTATACAGGTAACGACCTGAGATTAGGAGCACTCTCTTAAAGGGAGTGCTCCTAATCTCAGCTCATTACCTGTATAAAAGACACCTGTCCACAGAAGCAATCAATCAATCAGATTCCAAACTCTCCTCCATGGCCAAGACCAAAGAGCTGTCCAAGGATGTCAGGGACAAGATTGTAGACCTACACAAGGCTGGAATGGCCTACAAGACCATCGCCAAGCAGCTTGGTGAGAAGGTGACAACTGTTGGTGTGATTATTCGCAAATGGAAGAAACATAAAATAACTGTCAGTCTCCCTCGGTCTGGGGCTCCATGCAAGATTTCACCTCGTGGAGTTTCAATGATCATGAGAACGGTGAGGAATCAGCCCAGAACTACACGGGAGGATCTTGTTAATGATCTCAAGGCAGCTGGGACCATAGTCACCAAGAAAAAAATTGATAACACACTATGCCATGAAGGACTGAAATCCTGCAGCGCCCGCAAGGTCCCCCTGCTCAAGAAAGCACATGTACAGGCCCGTCTGAAGTTTACCAATGAACATCTGAATGATTCAGAGGAGAACTGGGTGTTGTGGTCAGATGAGACCAAAATCGAGCTCTTTGGCATCAACTCAACTCGCCGTGTTTGGAGGAGGAGGAATGACCCCAAGAACACCATCCCCACCATCAAACATGGAGGTGGAAACATTATGCTTTGGGGGTGTTTTTCTGCTAAGGGGACAGGACAACTGCACTGCATCAAAGGGACGATGGACGGGGCCATGTACCGTCAAATCTTGGGTGAGAACCTCCTTCCCTCAGCCAGGTCATTGAAAATGGGTCGTGGATGGGGATTCCAGCATGACAATGACCCAAAACACACAGCCAAGGCAACAAAGGAGTGGCTCAAGAAGAAGCACATTAAGGTCCTGGAGTGGCCTAGCCAGTCTCCAGACCTTAATCCCATAGACAATCTGTGGAGGGAGCTGAAGGTTCGAGTTGCCAAATGTCAGCCTCGAAAACTTAATGACTTGGAGAGGATCTGCGAAGAGGAGTGGGACAAAATCCCTCCTGAGATGTGTGCAAACCTGGTGGCCAACTACGAGAAACGTCTGACCTCTGTGATTGCCAACAAGGGTTTTGCCACCAAGTACTAAGTTGAAGGGGTCAAATACTTATTTCCCTCATTAACATGCACACAGTACACAGACAAAATAATGTACTAAAAGTAAAATATAACCATTTATGTTTTTCTATAGAATCTGCTTTATGTCCTGCTGTATGCATTTATTTATTTGCCTGCTGGTCTTGGGTCTGCTGGATAAGTAGAGCTGACCAGAAAGATTGTAAGTATACAGTAATACACAAAAGGTAACTCTTTAAAAGTAGCATCTGGCCTCTCATTACTAGCCATTTATGTCATTAAAATGGAAACTGGCCTGCAGCAGGTTACAGCCTGTAAATGTTTAATTCAGTACAAGATCTTTTTTTTTTCCTTTGATACCTGAGGGTAATCTGGTTGTTGTTGATATATAGGATATTATTAATCTGGAAGATGACCTGGGGGTTATTCATGCCAGAAGGGGATAGAGGCATTGGTTGTCAAGTTTATTTAGGAATAATGCTATCCAGACAAATAACCTTATTATTATTATTTTTTTTTGTCAGCATGAAAGGTAGAAAGTTATTTCGACTTTTTTCAGTTTCAGTCTGTTAGCTGTTGTTTGTTTTATGACCATTAAAACCTTCTTGGATAATATAGTGAAGAATTGTGTTTGAAGAATGGCCTTTTCATTTTTATTTTATTACAAAAAAAAAAAGGAAGAAATATTCTGCTTGGGGAAAGTGCTTTGATTAAAATATCTATATTAATATGTATTATGTCCAATTTTTCCTCTCTGCTGTTGGGGAAATTTAAACTTTATGAATTTTAAAAGTATTTTTAATTGAAGTTCTTACATTTCACAATCTACACATCAAAAAGCAAGATGATACACCCATCTATTCTGAATGGTCAGAATACAGACATGCACACAGATTGATTTTTCCTAATTACATGTAAATATACGTGGGTGGTCACATCATATTGAAATCCGAATCTGACTGAAATGTGGAACGTGTTAGTCTAGAACTCAAGAAGTGATGGATTATCTATCAGCAATCTAACTCTAGTAGGACTGAATGAAAAAATGCATTTGGTCTAGAAGTGTCTAGTGAACCTGAATCATTGTTACCCTAATTAGAGAAATTTGCTATAAGCAACAAATCCTTGCATGTTGTCATGGTCTGGATCTTGTACTTGAGACTGAGTCACAGATGTCCTTGAGAAGGGAATTTCACATCCTGAGGAGAAAATGGCTTTAAGCTGCTCATATGCTACGTGTGCTAAGAATCACTATGTGCAGTTTGTAGAGGTACTCCTCTGAAGGCCTGTACATTAAAATCAATATTGATGCATTTCTCTCAGTCACTCTCTAAGCTGGCACTGTTAATATTGCCATTCACCTACAGTAAACTGTCAATGTAGGGGTCACCAAGATCGGTTTTACATTACTTAGGAAACTGTAAATAATCATGTATAACCATCAGCGCTGACAATTTTAGTTTGCAACAGGTTTTTTTTGTTTTTGTTTTTGTTTTTTTGTTTTTTTAAGGTGAGATGAAGACTTTTCATGCCAATTCATATAATTTGTCTGGAAAGTTACTTGCCAAAGCTATTAAATTGATTTATAAATATTTCCCAGGATGCATTTGTGTAATGAACCCACCATCATTCGTAATTTACACCTTTTTTCTATCAAGTCTCTCCCGAAAAGATTGAAAGTATCATGTGCATTCAGCCTTAAAATGTATTCATGTATCATCATAGTCTTGAAAAATCCTTTCTTCCTTTCCCAGTGCACTCTCATCTGGATCAAGTTAAGTTATCCTACGAAAGGTTTTCTTCTGGATACTGCATGAAGCTGATTGAAAACTAAACTTTACGTGGTACTTAGACTGCTCCATGAGTATATAAGAAATTAATCATTGTTTCAGATATAGGAAATGAGTAAATGATTCATTTAGCAATGCACTGTCTCTAAATCATCCCCTGGTTTAAGATGTGCTGGTGCAATCACTGCAATGAAGACAAGTGTAGTTGATCAGCTGCTTTCACCATCTACAGTATGGTAGTGGTTATGCCTATTCCAAGTTTTTCCTTAACCCTACTTTACCCCTCTTTGAAGCGGCAGGGAGAAGCCAGTGTGGAAGGTGTGCTCAACCAGCTGGTCCTGGAGCACCTACAGCTGGCACCTCTGCAGTGGGGTGAGTACATGGGGGCTTTTCTTTCTCACTTCGCTTTATTCTGATGGGCAGCTACAGGACTGACTGAGATCTCATACAATAACTCTCTGAAACCAATTCTATTTTTTGCTAATGTATGTAAAAACTAAACAATGCTACCATGCTAATGGTTTTATTTAGTTAGTTATTTAACAGTGGGTAGTTGGCTAAAAGGGTTTGACTTGTCAAATCCATCCTATGTTCCTGCTTAGTCTGAGCAGTTTATGAGTGTGTGTTTTAAGCTTGTTTTCTGGAGATGCTGCCTGGATTATAAGAGCACCTGTTGCTGAGCCTTGGGGCCTAACTCTGAGTTAGGCTGAGGTGTTATAGCTGTTTTGTATTTATATAAAGGGCCAGGCATATGGTATACTGGATATTGAGCAATGCACTATGGGAATTGAAGGGTTCCATTGACACCTCTGTAGCCATCTGTAGCCATTGTTTGAAATATATATATATATATATATATTTTTTTTTTTATGTAAAATTGTTTGATTTAATACTTTATGGTTTCTTGGGTGTGTGTTTTAATTAGTCAGGGTGGTTGCAGATTATGCCATTTGTGTAAGTGTATATCGTATTCTGTTTTTAGCATCTTTAGTTGCATAAAAAAGAGGATTAGAAGACAGTCATGGTTTTCAGTTAATCCAGAAGCATTTAACTGTGGCACCTTATGCTTTTTTTCTGTGGTAAGAGTCACAGTAAAATAGCACCAACTTCGTTATTTGTTCTACTATTCTTTTGGAAACAGTAACTGCTTACATAAGGATCTTGAATTAATGATGAAAACTCAATTGTGTTTCGGTATTGGTAATGTTTCATTAAGGAATGGTATGTGTTACCCCGCTTCAGCCCAATGCCTTTTTTAAAATTAATGAATAGGCAAGATCATAGTGTTGTGATGAATAATGTAATACACTTAAATTAATGATCATCATCATAATAGTAATCAAATAAGTCGATAATGCAGATAATAACTAGTTCTTGTGTCAGACAAAGGGTGCCCTATGAAATCTGATAGACTGATGTTTGTACTAATAGATACATTCAACTGAAAGTACCACATTCATTTTTATGTACTTCTGAATAAATCAGTCCCTTCAATTGAAAATGTAAAAATACCTTACTCAAAGGACATGCATTGACACTTGATACTTTTATTAACCATATATTTATACTGTCTTTTTGGGGTTTCGTTTTGAGGTGAAGGGAAATGCCTTCTGCTCTCTGTAACCAAATGCTGTAATGTTTGTACAGTGCCGTCACAGAAACAAACTGCACTCTCAGTACATTTGTATACAGTGCTTTAAAGAGCAACAGGTGGAGTCTTTTTATGATGACTGTGCAGTCAAATTAATTCATTCTGTAAGAATGCCTTTATCATTTGGAACGCTTTCCCTACGGATAAGAAAATCATTAGTAAAGATTGGAGGCTTTAATACGACACAACCACTGTTAGCTGCACATCAGCATAAAGGTGATTAAATGGGGGGATCCATCTAACTTAATATGCACCCTGTCTCCTTTGATCCGCTTTTAATTGATCCTACTGTTAAGTTTAGCTATTAAAAAATATATATATTGTTCTGTGCTTATAAATGTAAGTGATTGAAATGTTTTCCTTTTCATTTGCTTAGAGGGTACCTCAGTGTACATCATTTAATTTAATGTTATGTACCATACAACGTTGGATTTGATTTGGTGACTCTCCACGGCTCCCCCCAGAATGCCATTTGCCGAGATTGAAATGTGAAAAGGTGATCCTCTCTACCCACAGGATCTTTAGTGTGATGAAAATCAGATTTGGTCTGTGTGTTATTGGGTTATTCCCCATCTTCTATTTAATATTTTTACTATATTGGTTTATAGGTCATTATTAAGTAGTCTAGGAGGAATTGCATCAAAGCTAATAAAAAAGCATGCACTTTAGCGTGGGTTACGAATGACATTAGGAGTGCTACTCAATGTGGGCTGAAATATCACAGTCCACAAGTGACTGCCCTTTTAAAAAATAGTGGGAATGTCTGCAGTCATAATTGTAAGCAGAAATTGAGTGGGAATAGATTACTAGTGTTGGATTATTATAATATCTTTATAATTGTGCATTTTTGCATTGTGTTTTGTCCTCACTGTCTTGAATGGCATTTATCATTTCCTTCTTAACTGCTGACTACAGCAGAGAGGTCCAGCCCCTGACCCGGGGCCTGCTTTCCAGACTCAGTAGTATACTCCATGTGTATCTCTGCTTCTATTGGCCAGAGTTTACAGACAGCTTTGTTGCTATGGAAAGAAAAAAAAAAAAAAGAAATGTATCTCTCTTTGATCTTCACAGTCTTAAATATTTGAACCAGTGGTTACTGAGAAGTTCAATTTGTATTTTCTGGGTGAGTCAGCATACTGTTTATTAAAGTGCATGGCAACCCTCATTTACAGCAAAGTGCCGTTTGTAGACACTCATAGACAACTTGTGCATTTAAATGGTACCAGTGACACAGCAATACCCAATTCTCAGCATAACTAATATGACATGAAATCTCAATAGAAGGTCCTGTGATCGCTTTATTGAATGAAACCAGCAATGATCTCAGTCATATCTTTATAGTACCTCGGCACAGGACTTCTATGAGCTCAGGTATCTCTGAGAAGCTCCAGGCGGCTGAAACAGAATGGAAAGGTGGTTGGACAGTTCAGCCATCAAGTTATACATTGTTTTAGCATTCCCTGTGGGCTTCAGAGTAAATGCAACACAATTTAATTTATGTATTTTTATTCCCATTCATTTTCTCTACCTTGCTGTCCACTTCCACTACACTCTCACTGTCTTTGGTATGTAAAAAGCACCTGGCTGGAAAGCTCTCTAATGCTCTGTGGAAACCCTGTGCCGGACCGGGCCAAGCCGGGCCAGGAGAACCATCAATCCAGCAGGCTTCTTTTGTATTGCTTTGTGTTCACTCTTCATTAAAGAAGTCATAGGATTAATGAGGTAGTGTTGGTCTTTCTGGCTATCTGCCAGTGTATCCAATAATAGCAATTAGTTTGCCAAAAGCCTCCCTGCTACATTTCACAAATGAAATTATCAACGCGGTAATTGTAAGTGAATAATAGTAGTACAATTTTTAATATTTTTGTGTTATTATTCATAATAATATTCAGACTTCATAGTAGACGAAGAAACTGAAATACTGCCAATGACTGTAATAACTGTAGTGTAAATAGTAGCACTGACAGTGATGTGTGGTGAGTTTATTTGATGTATCCTTCAGATTGTTCTTCATGGCCATTTACTATCCCAAGAGCAAAGAACCATGGTACATTGGAATTATATTATTATTCAAATGATATATCTTAGCAGGTGCCCTTATCCAGGGCAACTTATAATCGTTAAAATAGATCACAATATTTTAAAGAATATACTGTGTTCTTTACTATGCCATATAATTCTCTGTTTCATAATGATCCACAGCAATAGCATAGTGTTAAATATTCATTAATATTAATTTCCCTGCCACATCACTAAATAATACAGCATGGTACCAAAGGTTACTGTACAAAAAGAAGTATAACATTGCTCCCTTTCTGCTATTTCCTCTATTCACCTTGTTTTTTTCATGGCCACTTATTTGACCTTGTTGCAACACATTTAGATAGTTTTCTGCCCATGTCACGTTTTGAAACAAGAACTGCTCTTTACTGGATCTGAAGCATCACTTAGTCTTACATCATTGAAACTCTGCAAAGATCATCCTGGTGGACAAGGAACAGCTTCTTCTTGAGGGTTCTTTACATCGGACAAGGATACCTACGGTGGCTTGTCTTTTTCTGTTGCCGTGGTCACCAGCTCTGGGTTAACAGTGCAGCAGCACAGTGCTGAGATGACTGTAAAAGGTCTTGCTTGCTGTATTGATAATCCCAATGCTGCATTCTTTAGTTTGCCCTTTGCCTCATTGTTTATTGAACCTATTTTGCCCTTTAAAATAGCTGAGGCTAGAAAAGGGGATTTTCTTTGCACAGCCGCCTCACATGCCAGCATGCCAGCACTGTAGGGTGTGTTTTCAGATGTTAGCCTGTGTGAAGTAACGGTCAGGGCTCTGGACTCTGGAGTGGAGGGTCATGGGTTTAGTCCAAACTGGGGGACGGTGTCGTTGTACACTTAAGCAATGTACTTTACCTAGATTGCTCCAGTAAAATGTCAGCTTTTTACTGAAAGAATTATGCTAAAAAGAAGCATATATGTATAGTAATTTCTTCTTAACATTTAAGCTTTCTTGGACATATTCAGATTTTGTTGACCCTGTACACATTAGTGTCTATGATACTAGAGAAGTCTAGGATAATTCTGGAATTATTAATATGTACATACACATTTATTGTTTAATTTTATTTTACTTTATGTTATGTAAATGATTGGTGTCTTTAAAAAAAAAAATGTTTTTAGGATATTCATTGGCACATCTCACCATCTTCTCCCACTCTCACCTTGCTGGCATTCTGCATGAGTGATCATAGCTATAATTGTTGAGCAAAGAGCTGTAAGTTGAAAACCACAGCCCGCTTTACTCGAATAGAGCCTCATGCTTTTTCCTGACATGGCCGATTTTATTGCCAGACAGGTGCTGTTGTCTTTATCCAGCCTGCTCTCCAGAAACCACAGCTGTGAGACTGAATGCTTCTACCATCGTGTGTCCAAGCATCTGTAACAAGGGCTCATAAAGAGTCATACTGCACATATTAACGATACAGTCTGTAATGATGCCATCGTTTCTATGCTTATTGGTAGTAGTGGCTATAGAAGTAGTATAAGTATTCCGGTGTAGCACTGTTGAAATATGTGTGTGCCCATTTTAGCACAGTGTTTGGTACACTGAGGATTTAAGCACTTAATCCTGCCCCGGTCTCAATGAATCCGCTTTTCAGCAATCTAATTGTTATTGTTAATTGTCATTAATTGTGGCATTGCCATCATCATTGAGATTATTTCAAAGTAGGTTCAATGAAGGCCATTATCTTTCTGCCCAGTTACATTTTGCGAAGGGCCAAAGAGGCTGTTTTTTCTCTGCAATGCTCTCCTGGAGCAAAGAGAATCCAAGACTGTCTGGTATTGGAGTGAGAGAAATGCACCCTACAGTGAGACAGTGATCCAGCAGCTACCCCTTTTGCATGTCAACCTAGTCATTATTTTTGTTTTATTGATCTGTGGAGATCTATACCAATGGTTGTGAAACATCATATATATATATATATATATATATATATATATATATATATATATATATATATATATATATATATATATATATATGGAGACAGTCTTGGTTATATTACAAGCTGGCACTCAGTATGTTGTGTTTTGTCCCTGTTGTTCCATATAATTATTTCTCATTAATAACATCTCCCTGGGAGCAGCTGTTAGCTTCTGTCTTCAGTGGAGTTTATTTTATTTTATTCTATTTTTTGTAGCTGAATGGACAAAGGATGTCTGTCCCTAGGAGCAAATGGCCAGTGTATCCACAGATTCACCTCTCCATCCATTTTACTCCGGGTTCCCAAGCAACCATAATTTATCATGTATTACCATAGCAACGAGTGGATTTCTGAACATCTGTTTCCAATGAATGCATTAGTCAGCAGTGTTTTGGTTTGCAAAACCAATAATCATCTGCGCTGGCTTACTGATTGAACTGGATACATAGAGTTTATCATGTTGGTCACGAGCGAAACATTGCTCCCTGAACTCTTCTCTATTATCAGCCACATTGACTAGCAGCCAATGAAATCCTCCAGCCGTGCCCTTTAGTCAAGACGGAGCTTCTGTCAATCCAAAAGAACAGCTAAACCAAGGTGCTTCAGGAAGACCATTTTAAAGTCACAACTTTTATCTAAAAGATCACTGAGAAAAACAGGGACTTGTCCTAAATTATTTAAATTTGTAAAGCATGTTTAATTTTTCATTTTGATCCATTAGGTTTATTTTGAGATTTTTCTTTATATTCCAGAAAAAAAAAAGAAAAAAACTGTGCTACTTCTTTGCTAAATGTTGTATGTTAAAAGCTATTTTACTAAAATACAAATGTCAGGTTGGAAACTAAAGTTGTGTAGATTCCGTGCGCATAGAAAGGGCTTTTTAATATATTAATGCAATGCCAAATCTTGACAGACAAAATACTTTATTTGGCTTACAAATGTATGATAGAAAACACTTCTAAGAAATAAGAAGATACTACGTCAAAGAAATAGCATTGTTTGCAAACCGTTTAACTAGTCAGGTAATTCTGAGACACTGTAATTTCACTTTTTATTTAGCAGCCCTTTAATACCATACTGTATGTCATGCCCTTTCCACCTGAAAACAGGCGTGTCTTATGCCTGTGGTATTAGGCTGCTCTGCACCATTATCACACTGTCAACCCTGTTCATTTTCAGAATTGCATCCTGTAGCTGTATACCAACACAATCTTGCCAGTCTAATTAGTCCACAGCATAACCTTTTAAATTCTAGCAACACTGTCTCTGCACACTTCACAGCATTCTGCGGTTCTGTGTAAAAGAACAACAACATCAATATCTTCGGATAGCTGTGTTAGTTTATTATGTATTCTGCATGATCGCCAGCTATTTAAAGGCACTTGCAAAGCAAGACAGAACACATTGTGACTGAATCTTAGCATTGCTGCATTAAAGGAACCTTTAAGGAAAACGTTTGCATTGATAATCTCACCGCCATCATTCATTGATCAGCTGAAGCGTTGCAACTTGGCGAATTTCCCTGCTCCAGTGTCTTTGGATCTTCCACACTGTTGTCATTGGAAAGCCATTCTCATTGTTCTGCGAGGTAGTGATGGATGGGTTGGCACACACAGCCACTTGACATTCAGAAGACGAAGCTTAAGTTAACGTGAAGTAGCATGAATTGCTTCTGTAAAAATAAATACATACAATTCACTTAACATTTCTAAAGTATCACATTACAGATCCCAGTGCTTGTCATCAACAAAGCAGGACTTCACTAGTTCACAAGTCAGATAGGGATAGTGGTTTCTGTAGGTAATAGTACATCTCATTCTAAGGGGATTAATTCAGGATTTTTCACCATAGAAGCAGCCGCAGTTAAGAATTAAGATTTGAAAATTCTTTAAAATCGGCACTTTGAGCTTGTTAATTCTGATCATAATTAAACATGACACAGAAATGCATGTGGATAATGCATCAACATATACTGTACCTATTTATTTCGATTTATTTATAAGAATGTTTTAATTAAAACCACTCTATTTCTGTTTGGAACTGGAGTAACACATCCTTTCATGGAAACTACTCAATCTAATTCTGAGTTTAATACATGGGTAATTTTCATTACCTGCAGACTTTGGATAATTAGTTTAAATTAAGAGACAGCTGCTCTTTAATTGGAGTGTTGGATTACCTCAATCAACATTATTTAACCATTTCCATAAAGGTTGAATATGTGTGTTCTTAAATATCCAAATTCAGTGTCTTCTTTATTTTATTTTTCAAAGGTCTCAATTAAGTCTTATAACCTAAGAATGTTCAGTATCAAGACAAATTCACTTATTTATTTTGCACCATTCAAATAACCTCTTACTCAAGCTGAGTGATTGTGCATCAATTATTGCATTATTAAGTATGTTTGTTTGTCACAATGATACACCTTCCCTATGTTGTGCAAGACAATGAATCTGGAAGCAGTCGATATATTGTAATCAGGAAGAAGTCTGTGGTACAACAAACCCATTAAGTTTTGGGGGTAAAGGATAGCTCATCTTGGCATGCGTTATACTCTATACAACTAAAGATCTTGCATTACTGTGGCAAGCCGTTACAGACCTAGTTTTGTTCAATTAGTTGGTTTCTAAATAAAGTTCTCAGGATCTATCTTACCCTAATGCTTCAGAACAGGAGGCTATCCTTCAAACCAGGAGTGCCTATGTCCAGTCCTCTGTTACTGTAATCTTCCCTGCTTTTAAAAGTCTTTTTGAATTATTAGCAGTCTGGGAACTGGGGAAATGGGTTAATCTACTCAAATTTATATATATATATATATATATATATATATATATATATATATATAATATATCATTACACTTTGATAATTAAGACCTCAAATGGCATAAAAAGACAAAATACCTCTTTTCCTGAAAGGTGCAGAATCTCTGGTTTTATTCCATATGTAACATAGAAGAAATATAGTGGGAATTGTATTGGGTTCAGGTGACTTTCCCTGATCACATATGCATCCCCAAAAGGTAGAGGCCAGAATTGTGTTCTTTCAGTTTTCCATGATTTGAAGTGAGTGTATATATGGTGTGTCTTTTTCACGTTATTTTTTGTACAACTTTGTGATTACAAAAACAAAACAAAAAAACTCATCCATCAGCTACATGTTTCATTACAAAATCATACAGTAATTGTATTTGCTATGTACTTGTTAAAGCTCTCTATATATGTGTGCATATATGCACCAAAAAAAACGACCAATTTTCCAGCACAGAAAGGTGCTCCTAGGTGACACAGGATGCTACAGTGTTCCAAATATCAAACAAAAATCCAAATATAATCAGAAAAATAAAAATATGGTTCTGTGATATCATAATGGACACACACATACTAGTCCTGCCACTTCTTCCACATTCAGACTATACTAACAGGAGACTTCAAGCACAAACTGGGTGGCCCTGGTGAATTAGCTTTATACGCGCTGGCAATATAAATATCCCCATGGGACAGACTGTTGCACTCAGCAGGAAAACCTGTTGAGCTACAACCCTCTGACCTTCTGCTACCAGAAACCCCTTACAAGTACCCTGCTGACAAAAGGTCTCTCTCTGTGCCACACGTGTCAGCAGTGAGCTCAGACTCAGTTCCAGGGCTACAGGCAGTTTTGCGCATTGTTAGGCACCGTGTTCTTTCCCCGTGTTATCAGACTGAGAAAATAATGCCCCTGTCTAAATGTCAGCCGAGGCGCTGCTGCATGTGACTGTGTTTTTTATTTTTTTAACTTCCATTGTAATGCAGAAGGTTACTGGCTGCCTGGCTAATTATCTGTGACAAATGATTGTGAAGTTCCAGAGCACCTTGAGGGGTTCTTGTCATGCTTAGAAACAAACGAGTCAGAGAGAGAACCTGCGATGGAGGATAGAAAGAGTGAAGACAGAGAGAAGTGAACATGTCTAATTTGCCCCCATTGAAATATAAATATATATATTTACAGATAAGATGTGCAGAACAAGCCATTACATGTCACTACATCATGTTTTCACCGAACCCTAGTAGGTCTTTATGCAGGAGATTTTAACCCACTAATATTGGTACAATCATTTCTATTATAAATATAGAAGGTGTGTGAATGATGCCAATCCTGCCCAGGCTTTAACAGTTGTAAAGATATATAATCATAGCCTACAGTGTGTGCATAGATCTTCCATCCATCCATCCAGTTTCAAAACCCCTTGTCCTGGTGAGGGACATGGGGAAGCCGGAGCCGATCCTGTCAGGCATAGGACGCAAGGCAGGAATACACCCAGGACGGGACGCCAGTCCAACACTGGGCAACACACACACACACACACACACACACACACACACACACACACACACACACACACACACACACACACACACACACACACACACACACACACACACACACACACACACACACACACACATACATATATAGGGCAATTTAGCGAGACCAATTAACCCAAGCCCCATGTCTTTGGACAGTGGGAGGAAACCAGAGTGCCTGAAGAAAACCCAGACGGACATGGGGAGAACATGCAAACTCCACACAGACAGGCACCCCAAGCCGGGACGAGGCAGCAGCGCTAACCACCGTGCCACCCGTGCAAAAATCTTTTTCCACATAATTTGTTATTTCTTCCTGAGCTGTAGCAATCCTCTATTAGCATAAGTGCCAGAGCCCTTTATTGATTCTTAACAAAGCTTATTGTCTGATAACTTTCTAGTTGAAAACCGCATTTATTGAATGGCTTTTATTAGTGCCTTGTTGTTTCTGAAACTTCCCAGTTCACCTCATTTATAAACCTCTTGAATTCAATTTTACCAACACAACACAGTTCAATTTAATAAGCAGATAAATTGCAAGCGTGTTTCGCTGTGATGAATGGACTAAAAGGAAACCTTTAAATGATAAAGAATGTATATTGATAGTTGGCAAGGGGATTCAAATGAATATAACATTTATTCTCTGCTACAGTCTCGTTTTTAACCCTTCGAGTGGATAAAATCACACAGGGCATTTTTTTTTTTATATATATATATATATATATATTTTTTTTTTTTTTTCTTATGTGTTCTATTCCATTAACTCCAGTGATCCCTATAATGTTCGGAAGTCGGTCTTTACATCACATACTTCCTTTTCATACACTCCCAGAATGCCGTTGAGAATTTTTACTTTCAGCAGTTCCATGCTGAGAAAAAAACAATTTTGGACTGATCTGAGCAACATTAAATAATTTAGGTCAAAAGACTGAACTGTAGAAGACAAATTAACTGCAGCTGCTCTCTAGAGCAATATTGAATAAAAAAAAATGCAATATGTAATATTTAATACTGTATTTTGAACAAGAAGCGCAGATGTTAAGGGAAACTCATGAATTACCCTTTTGGGATTTCCTGTTATGCACACGAGTCACCCTTTTGAAGTATTGATATTGTGTATTAAATGTTTTTTTTATATATATATATATGTATATATATGTATATATGTATATATATGTATATATGTATATATATATATATATGTATATATATATATGTATATGTATGGATACCCCCCTCAGGAATGCCTCACTCGTTAGCTGTACTATATCTTATTATTACAAACCAATACATATCACACTTCAATGGAAAATGCTTAACATGGTTTATTATTTGTACATTTAATTGGACAGCTGCTACTTAGTTGAATATGTTCTGTATCCCTCATTATATCTGCTCTTGCTTCAGACATACAAACAAACTGCTTTACTCATCACATTCTACAATAAATGTAAATAAAGAAGAGAGAGGCATACAGGAGCTGCAAAGGAAATGGCCACCCATTATTTAAATCATGACAAACTATATATGAAATATATATGTAATGACATATAATGTCAGAAAAAAACTATTAATCAGGACCTGCTTAGGGTACTAGACTCAAAATACCTCTTGGTGATTTGGTTCTATATCTGTAGTTTTTGTATGACGATGTAAAACGGTGAGAGGGAAAACAATGTTAAAGCATTTAAAATGAAAAAAAGTAACAACCACCAGAGTCGAAGATTCTGAGATGGTAGAAATCAGATCTCGTGACTGTAGGAACAAGCCTCCAGGGTCAAACTGAAGAGTTCAAGACCTGTAAATGGTTTCCTTTAACAAAGAAAGTGGAAAGAGAGAGCATCATCTATGATATATGCTGAAATAGACTTAAAGTCAACTTGTTTTCTGCAGATTAATCCAAAGTGAACCTTTTGAATGACTTAATTGTACATTGTTTTGATCTCATTGTTTTAAAGATCAGCTCACAATATATTTTCTGTGTAAGTCTGGCGATTTGTGTGGTTTTTTTTTTTAATTACTTTTCCATTATTTAATTCTTAAAGATCTTAATCATTTAATTGTAGAATTGTAAAAGTAGAAATCAAGTAATACCAACTCATCACATTTCTTTATCTGTAACTGTAGGTTATCTTTTGTTTCAGTCTTCTTTCTACTAGCCTATATGTTATTTACATGTATGTAAATGTGCCCAGCTTGTGAGTTACTGTGTACAGTGCCATCATACAGCCATACACAGGAACACAGCTCACAGGAACACAGAAGACTGGAGGAGGGGTAAATGTCATGTTGAAGTGCATAGGCACTGCACTGTATGTTTTGATTGCTGGTTCAAATCTGAGACTGATATGCTTACCCTAGGTACTTCAGGAAGTCATCCCTGTCTAGCCTTTTGCACAAGTTATATTCATTAAAGTGATTAGGAAGCACCAAATAGGGAACAAGAACCCACAGTTGCAGAGAGCACTTCTAATAGGATGTGCAACAAGTGTGAGAAATAACAGGAATGTGAGGAAGCGGGAGGGACAATCCTGGTCAGGAAAGTGCTGTTGAGGGTAGAGATGCATGTGCTAGGGATAAGGAGGACAGATAATGGGCAGAAAACAGGCATTGAACTGCACAGGACTCCTGAGAGCAATGGGCCATAAAGAATTAATCGTATTGATCTATTTATCCTGAAACTGGTCTATTTTTGGAGCAGCTGAATGTTTTATTTTAGCAGTTACCTGGTAACCATTTAAGACCCAAATGGTTTCCATTCACAAGTTACATTTATTTCATACTTATAATGTACAGCTCTTGTATACCCGTGTGAAGCTCATTAGTATTGTTGTGTCGATTTGGTAGTGTCATTTTTAGATGGTGTTGTACATATACGTACAAGAACTCTGAAGGGTTATCAGAAAATAAACCTTCTCAAATGGTCCCTCTGACTTCTCCAAGCAAATTAATACAAGCCAGATCCTTCAATGATTTTCTGTAGAAGTACATTTATATGATTTACAATGAATTCCTTGGGAGAGAATCTTAATGCAAACACTAATGACACCTGATTAGTACAATTAAATAATGGGAATAGCTTTTTTTTTTTTTTTTTTTTTTTTTTTCATATATATATTTTTTTACATACACTCTGATAAGAAACAGAGCTCAGAAGATTCCTTACTAGAAAATGAATCCTTGGTCCCCCTCTAATGACATGACTGTTAAGTAACTAGCACTGTTATTAGTTTTTTCAACACCTCCCAGATGTACACCCCCTTCCTATCTTTGCACCTTTAAAAATAGATTCATGGCAGCCAGAGGAAGTTCACACTTGCCACTGCGCTCATTCCTCATTTACTTGAAGAGCAGCGCCAGTTTTTTCATTGACTACAGGTAAAGGATAAAAGTATTAAGACAATCAGGTATCCCAGCAATCCTCAGGCTGAACTTAATGCAAATGGCACTATTGGTTAATGCTTGCAAGCTGACATTTTAATTAAAAACAAAGCTACTCCTTTCGTTTGGAGTGGTTTAATAGAGTGTGGCTAAATAAACCATCATCGGGCTCAGTGGCTTTGTCTCGGGCCGTCTGAATCAGGGATTGAATGACATTTGTAAGCAGATGAGACACTGGAGGGAGAAAAAGATGGGATATTTATTTAACTGATGGCAGTGGCTTTAGTTTCACTTGGAAATTGGCCACTTTCAGTTAGTCTCATGCAAATCCTTGTGTTGATATCCATACAGCATATTTCTTATTATTGGTATCTTTAATCATCAAAAATCCAAATTTACGATGTCTTAAATTATTGAGATGTGTTTTTTTTTTGTTTGTTTGTTTGTTTTTTTGTTTTTGTTTTCCTTTGAAAGTGATAGGTTTTTTGAATGTCTGTGGTTTCTGCCAGAAGCAGGATGATGCCTAGGCACTTGCATTGGGAGCCAAGATCATTTAGCTCAAGACATTCAGGAGTCAACAGTCTTCTTCAGTCATGAAATCTGTCCCTGAAGATCCACAGCCTCCCACACTATATTCCTGGATACTTTTAGAAACTCTTAAATCAACACAACCGTTTCCAATAGGGAAAAGACAATTGTTGGGGAAGAAAAAGAAAGAAAACTAAAAAAAGTGGATTGTAAAAGGCATAAGCCCGTTTAATGTTAGTTTATCTGAAAAAGGCAAACTATTTTCTACCACAGACAGATGGCCAATTCAAGTGGTCACAGCCCTCTGGTTTTCCAGAGTACACTGGAGATAACGGCTGGGTAATGCGCCTTTAAGGCTTTTGTCAAGAACCCAATCAACAGGAACAGGCAGGACAAATGAACCTTGCATCAATTTTGTCTGTAAAATTCCACAGCACTCTCTTGACAGATATTGCAATGTCAGCATACAGGCAGAAAAGAGAGAAATGGCAAATACTGAAAACATTCAATATCAAAAACACCAAAAGTTATGATCTCAGTTAAATGTTTTTGTGGTTTGTTTGTCTGTTTTAATATGAAATATAAATATACCCTACACACAAAATACAGAAGGAAAAACTCAAGTTATTTTCATATTAAAACTCAAGGTCAAAAAACTCAGGTACTCACAAGGGTTGCAGGAAATCTATGCAACGGAAACAATTAACTTGACTTATAGTGATATACTTGGTTGGCATTTTTCTATTTTACTGTACATGCATGCAACAGAGGCTGATATTTAGAATTCATATTTGTGAACAGACATGGAAGGAAATTATTGATGTATCAAGAACTCGTAAGGTTTACATGATTGAATTCCTGACAAGGATGGGAATGCACTCAAGTCTATATGCAAAAGGATGATATGAGAAGATGTCTTATGTTTTCGCAGACAATGGTACAATGCTGCATCCTTCAGTGTGAGGACCCTGTGTCAGACAGGGTAGAGATTGACCCTCTCCGCTGGGGGAGACATTGGCCTGACATCCCCCCTGGTTCTCATAGGAGAATTTGCTCTGTTTAGACTTTTCTCTGCTCGATGCCACTACTGACTCCTCTGTATTCAATAAGCCAATTTAAATACCAATTCACAAATACAGTGTCTTAGACAGATTATTGAGCAGGACCCATCACTTAAGAAAGTTTACTTAGGTGAAGATCTATGGTATTTTTGAAGTTTATCAATTATACAAATTCTATGACTTTACTTTGGCATTGTTTATGGCTTATGGTTTATAATAAATACACATTCCTGTGAGACCAGAGTCATTGTTTTTAAGATTACTGAAAAGCAGTGAAGCTGTTGATCTTGCGTAATATGTGTACCAAAAAAAAGGAGTGAAGAGGAGAAAGAAAATGCTCTAACTTCTGTTTTCATTATTAAAGATTACTTAG
This sequence comes from Amia ocellicauda, assembly GCF_036373705.1. NCBI lineage: Eukaryota > Metazoa > Chordata > Actinopteri > Amiiformes > Amiidae > Amia > Amia ocellicauda. The sequence continues at coordinate 28,269,510 of NC_089859.1, forward strand.
CACTATCCATATCAACAATATCATCATATCTTAGCAAATATCTTAGATAATCCCCATAAAACAACTTTTTTTTTTTTTTTTTTTTTTTTTTTTTTTTAATAAATGTGCTTGAGGCCTTACACCCTGAGAGTATAATATTGTTAGCTCTGGGAGAAAGTATCTGATGCTGCAGGTAGCGGCCTTTGTGGCTCAGTGGGGGTCTATCATCACTGAGAGGCAGAGCTTCAATAATACCGCAGTGGGGTGTTGGAGGGCACCGTGCTGCAGGAGGTGCCATCTTTTGCACAGATTTTCAAATGGAGCCCAGTCTGCCTGTAGATTAAGGTAGAGCACACTTTGAAAGAAGCACCTGTGAGTTCACTGGCTGAGGTCCAAACACTTCAATGCAGCTTTCAGAACTGGTGAGACAATGGAAGAAAGTTCCTATATATGTTAATAATATGCTATTAATATACTAATACTAATTCTATTACCTGTACTTCTAGCAGCAGTAGTAGTAGTTTGAACTGCATAATAATAATAATGTTAATGATAATAAAAAAAAAAAGCTTTTTGACTTGTACAAAGCCATTTAAATGAATTTGTCTTTGGCTCACTCCTCAGTGGCACAGTAAAATCGCATGGCTTCATAATCAAAGCAAAAAGAAGATCTGACTCAGCAATGACTTCTGAGAATTTGCATTCCTCTTTGGATGAGAGTAGATGAGATAACCTTTTCTTTGTCAAATCCAAACTGCAGGTAAAAATGGGTTGGGCGAAGAGCCAACAAAGACACGCCAAGCTCCCAATTCACACATCCCCCAAAGAGCACCTGAGACCTATACCCCTTTTCTAATGGCATAGCCGACCCCGAGCCAGAAACCGGGCTGGTGCGGTGCGGCACATTACCCACTTGCAAATTTGTCGAGTTGATCCTGAACCAGGCCGTGAATTTTTGGCCCTGCTCCTTGATATGGGGGGAGGCATTAACTGAACTCATCATCACATAGCACCAGTCTACCCTATTACTAGGTTTAAATACATTACAATTACTTAATAGATTAATAAAATACATAAAAATCACACAACAAACTACTACTGTTACTTATATACTGGAAAAAAAAATCATAGGATTGATCTACACAAAGAGTTTAAATTAATTTGTTACAGGTAATTTCAAGCAATAACCCTTCTTCATCCATTAGTTAGGTCTTTAACCTCCAATGTCCAGGACCTTTACTTTCGTTCTGCAACACAGCTTTTGAAATAGTTAAGCTTGCAATGTCATTTACCTCAGCTCGGGTAGTGCAGTGGAAAAACACCCGACACGCACCAGGCCAGCTTGGCTATATTCTGGCTTGGTTCAGGGTCAAGTCAGGTCGTATGTGCCACTGGAAAAGTGGCACCAAAGACCGGTCACCTGATTTTTACACTCTTCTAAGTCTGGTAGAGTAACATCAACATGACAGGCTCTTGTATAGATGTAGCTGTTTTATGTATGTGAAATAAATTTGAACGATTCCCTTCCTTCGACCTAATTCACAATAAATATTCACTATAAATTCACAGCACATATGAATTCATGTTTGTTTTCTGTGTGAGTGGTCTTCAGTGTTGGTATTGGAGTTGTATTTAAGTGGCCCTTGCCATATCCGCTTAGTGTCATTTTCGTGGGAAATAAAACAAATTTAGTACCGCCTCTATTGTTTCAGCCTGGAAGGGGTTAATATGTGTCAGAAGGCCCATAATAAACACACCCTGGAGTAAATAGGAGGAAGATGAATAGCAGGAACTCCAGTGTTAGCAAACCAAGGCGTAAATCAGAGGGATACTTTGCGGGTGTCAGGTGCCGCCTGGCTCTTTGAGTGATGGTTCCCGGGGAGGAGCCCCAGGGAGGCTCTCAGACTGATTTATCTGCTTGTTTTTCAACCCCGCCACTGCAGCACTGTCCATCAGCCAGCCTTCCCACAAATGCTTCCTTTTATTTAATCTCCACTGTTTTGAGGTGGGATGATGGCGTTGGTGAAGCTGGAGGTGTGCTGGCAGCAATATTCCTAGTCCTCCTCTGGTTATTAGGCTATGTTTAAAGGTCCCATGCTGACTCAATCAGCTGAGGAGTGATGCAGCACAATCCACAGACAGACGCATGTTAAGTACAGTGGGGATATATGTAATCCCCGTTATGGTGTGCTGTTGTAAAGTGACTGAGACTCCTTGTGTATCAGAACTTGGGCAAAGAGAACTGAGGCTGGGGGAGTCCCTAAACTGCGTATCCCTCTGGCTTCCTGTCATTCTTTTTTTTTTTTCCAAGGAGTTATGACCTCCCTTACAATAACAGAAGCTATACTCTGCAGTTAGTCCCATATCAGTTGTTTGCGTTATCTGCCTGGTCGCCTTGACCCACAACGCCACTCCTTGTCATCTGGGCATCTGGACTGCCAACACGCACTGGCCTGCAGCGGTCAGCGACCACACACACTGTCTGTATGCAGCTGGTGTTATATATTTCCAATATCACGTTCACTGTGTAAACGTATAGTGGAGGAAACTTAATGGTGTGTCTTGTTGTTATCTCAATATATGTTTCACAGAATCAGCATGAGCACTGTAGTAATTAAGAAGTTTACTCATCTATTTTCTCTAAAACAAAAAATAAGTAAAGAACAGAAGCAAATATTTTGAAATCTGAAACAGCAAATTAGTTTTTACGATTAAACTGATATTTGATTAAGCAGATATGTGTAGTGTAGATACAATATACAGTATGAGAGTAGGATGTTGCAGGTCATGTTATGCTGTTGCTACAGTTTCTCGTTGGGTTCTTTGTAAATATGGATTGTTTCTTACATTAAAGTAGCCGTGTCTGTTGTTTGTGGCGCATTAATCAATGCTGCCAAACAATTCAGCCTGTCACCAAGTAAATTTGGATGAATACTGCAAATAAATCACTCCTCCAGGAAGTAACAGATAGAGAAGGAAGATCATTTCCTATTTATTGTAGGGATTGGGATGGAGGGAGGGGGCGTAATGGAAATGGTATTTGGATTTTTTTTTTTTTTTTTGAAAGAGCAAATAATGGGAAAAAAATGTATTATACTAGTGATAGCTTAGCCTATTGGACAACTGAAATGGAAAAATAGCTTAGAATTTTCTTTGTCTTCCATCAGTGTTTTTTGTTTGGTCCACCATGATCCCCATCATATGAGTTCTGGGATCTGGGATGGCAGGTATTGCGTGGGTTTTGTGTCGTTGTAGCAGCTTCTGGATGCTGCTGGATGCAGCTTCATATTTAAAAAATGGACAAAGCCCCCCAATTCACATTACTTTCACTGAGGGCACTTTAACTTTTTTGTTGTCCTTGTAGTACAATATCAGAATATCAATATTTAAAAAAAAAAAAAGTTTAATTAATAGGAAGAGTTGGCAAAATGTTTTTTTTTTTTTCTGTTGTTCACAATTTAAGCACCTGAAATGAGGCCTAGTTGTTTCCTTGTGCTAATTCCTATAACCCCACTCTATAGAATACTAGATGAATTGTTACTGACACACAGTGACATCCCAAAGGAATGAAACATGTTCACTGAGGTCAGGAGTCACTTGCTTCTGTAAAACTGATCTTTCTATCTGATGACAAAGTGAGAAAACACCAGTGGTGCAAACTCTGATGGCAAAAAGAATTCCTACTCATTTAAATTTAAAGTGTCAGTCATTTAATTCAAATTATTTTTTTTTTTTCTTGTTCCTGTTTTCTCTTTTTTAAAGCTTTTTGAATAGTTTTTATAGCCGAATATTTTGTGTGTCATCTCTATTGAATTTTTTTTTTCTTCTTCAAAATCATAATAAAAACAACCCACTCATGATAGCACACAAAGTACAATGCAAAAGGAACATGTAAGTGACTCATTTCTAATGCACTTGCACAGCCAAGAAAAACTGACTTGATAATCCCATTATGCCCAATTTAGGCCAGTTTGTAACCATTTTAAGACAATTCACTTGTGTTACGATTATCCACTATTTGACCTTGATATGTTTGGACAGCAAGCCAATAAAACATAAAATCAAAATTGTAATAACACATATTTATATGTATATATTTAAGAATATGAAATAAACAGGAATACTTAATTGCCAACTATGTCACCCACTGTATCAGGACTACAAACTGTATCAGGACTATCCATGCATGAACTACATATATCAGGACATTATTAAATGGACTAGAAAAAAAGGCACTCTGACTAATACAAATGTATTTAACATAAAATAGCACCAGTTGTACATAACAAAATATCAAATGGCACTTCAGATTTATGGAAGACTACACCATGTGCATGTGTCGTCTTTTTGTGATCGGTAAAACTCTGAAGGTTTCCGAGAACTGCTGAATACTGTCATAATGTTCAAACAACGACATATACATAAATGTGCCAAAATCATGACGCCGTTGGGGAAAAATTATATTTTTGTGATTTTGTACTGTGCGCATATTGAGGGTCTTGTCTTCACGCATTTGGACGAGTACACTATATTATATTATATTATTCAAATTATTTTTGAAAAAATACATTTAAATATGTTTTTCATTGATTTCATCTTGTTTCTTGGTTGATGCTGTGTTTTGGAAGGAAAGCTGTGGCAGAACAGAGGAACAAGACTAGACTTGAAACAAAGCAATAAAAACACTAGGATAGGACCAGGTCCTTAATAAAGCTTCATCTTGTTACCTCGAGTTATCATCAGACACACTTTATTTCCAGGTATAGTAAAACACTCTGTTTGAAGACTCAAATAGAAGCCACTTTCACATCATTAATTAAATAATTGTAATGAGATGATACATTTTACAGCAGGTTTATTTGACTAATGTCCATGTTAATAATCTGTAGGGTTAATATAGACATGTATGTATGGTCTGTATATACTGTGGCACTGAGGTGGAGGTGACCATGGTGCTGGTCTTAATTTATTGCACTCACAGACAGGGACACAGTGAAAGGTACGTGTATGTATTATGCAAAGTGATTGTGAATCTAAATAGACAAGAAACCAATCGAAACCTCTGCTTTCCACCCTAACCGCACATTCAACCTAAACACGAATACTGTATCATTAAAAGACAAAAAACTTACACGCACACAAACCAGTCCTAAAGTCAAAACCCATTGCCAAGTCCAGTCCATAAGCCAAAGTTTGTTGCCGTGTTCTTCCTCATTGTCACCATTTTCTTCTCGGCGTACACATCCTCAGTCTCCTCGAACTCTCCCAACGCCTCAAAGTCCCGTGCCAATCTCGGGAGCCCTGTGCGTCCTAGGACATACCCACACTAAGAAAAAGAACATAAAAACAATCTTCAATCTCCTTAATGTTTTTTTTTTTGTTTTTCTGTTTTTGTCTTGACGCTCTGGGATAAAACTTCATTCAGTACGGTGTAAATGAATCATACTATGTGGGCTCTCAAACTTTCTCAAACTTGTGAAGCTGCATTCTCCCTCTGCTTTATAAAGAGAACCGACTCGAAAGCAGACTTTGGTAAAGTAAACTGTAGTGAAGCTTATGTCGATAGGGCCGCTTTTCATTTAGGGGATGCTAGAGTCCAACTAAGCTACTGTGCTTATTTTTTGTTGTGGTCGTTGCGAACTGAAATACAGTATGTGCTCTTCATGTAGAAGATAGCGAGGCAGAGGCTACTGGAACAAATTAAATAATGTTCCGAGTTTTTGCAGAGATACCATATTAAAATGAAAAAATCCTTTACATAACACAGTAAATACTGCAAAGATCATCAAATATGTATGCTTCCAATAAATGTGCAACATTTGAGCAATACATCAGTCCTTTGGCTTTAATTTTTCATCAACTTAAGACTGCTTATTGAATTCTAAATTTAATTTCCTGTTGATAATTGTGGTTACTGCAAATTGAATGGCACTGTCTTTATTGAATCCAGTACTGCTGCTATAAAAATATATTTAGTTTAATTGATTTCTAAAGATCTTCAATTTTCTTTTCTGCCCTTTTCAGGTTTTTCTAGCTGGACACTTTGAAATTATTTTATTTATGTAGTAAGCAAGTATTAAGCTAATTTTTAATCCATAATGAGATATTCCTTAATCAATTTGCTCTCTACAAGGAGATCTGGAAATATTATATTTAAGACTGCTAACAAGTGGGTTACTAAGTGTTTTTTTTTATTATTATTTATAATTGCCACAAATTAAGACATACATACATACATAAATTAATAAATAAAAACAAATGCACATTATGGTTTGGTATAATTTAGTTCCACATAAAAAAAGTCATTTTTGAGTTTACACATAATAATGTTAAAATCAATACAATACAATTTTTCAAATGTTATTTAAAACTCTCTTTCTATTACCTTGGTTTTCTCTGAACTTGTACTGCTTGCGGGCTGACTAACCGCACCTTTGACCCCCTGTCGACTGATAAATAGACAACGACACATACAAAAATACACACCAGTCTTTTAATGTGATATTTTCCATGGGAAGTGTTTGGATTTGGAATGAGTAATCATACTGTCAGAGCTATTGAAGATTTATCTTTTGGATTTTGATGATGCATAGAAGTGGCATGCTGTTCAGATGTAAATGCACTTAAAAAACAAGAAGACCCCCGCTTGGATTTAAGTACTGATCACCATTTTTTCTTCTTTTCATTTTTAGTACAAAATCCAATGATTTCTCATTCAGCTCATTAGAACCTGCCCAACTGTGGTTATGGTACCACAAGTTCAATTCACTTGTAAATATATGTGTGTTTGAATAGAAATAATAATAACTTATTAAGGCAAGGTGAGGTGTCAGAGGGCCAACATGCCATCCTCTTCACTGCAGTATATTAGTTTATCCTTCTATGATTAATACATGCATAATACAATATAAGATTTAGAGCACTAAATAAATGTAAGGCATTATTTGAAAAGACATTGTATAAATCTAACACTACATGGCTTACAAAAATCAAGACTACCTCCTTCCAATCAGAAAAGATTCATTACAAATAAAGGCTTGCACTTTAACACATACAACTCTGGAAAAAAATAAGAGACCACTGCAATTTTTTCTTAAATCAGCATCTCTACATGGATGGCAGCCATTCTATTCCATTCCATTCATATTTTTATTTGGAATTTGGGAGAAATGTTGTCAGTAGTGTATAAAATAAAACCGAAATGTTCATTTTACCCAAACACATATCTATAAATAGTAAAACCAGAGAAACTGATAATTTTGCAGTGGTCTTAATTTTTTCCAGAGCTGTATACCAGGTGTGATAAATTTGCTATTTTTCTTAAAATTCTGTTCAATCACTTGCCGTTGTTGTCTGAAACATAGCAATTTCATATCACAGTATATGTGTAATCTGGAATTGCTTAATTATTGTGTAAGGTCACTGCTTGGCACACTGGAATTATCAGCAAGTCCATCTTGCTCTCTGGTTGTTCCTATACTTTACGCCTGGTATAAACAACATCCTACTGGGAATCTTTAGATCAGTTGCTGTTTGCCCAGAAAAATGGTGGAATGCATAATCTGTCCTGACCAGCTGGACAGTCGATCCTACTGATGCTTTTGCTTTTGCCCACCGTTGTAGCTGTTGCTGCTGCTGTCATGTCATGCCACATGGCGCCCTTTCATCGAGCGTGCTCGGTTCTGCAGGTAGCACGCATCATTTAGTGTCTAACACACAGGTTTGGTGACACAAGTGACAGGATCCTGGCCCTCAATCATGTCTTGACATGACTTTCTCTTGGGGAGAATAGATTTTATTGGCAGTGTTGCAAGATCCACAGGCACTTGTTAAAGAGCCTTTTGAGCCACTGATGCTGCCTGAGTCCCAAGCAGTGGGGGATGCCAGCATTGCAGCTCTCTGCTGTTCAGTAATGGAAGAGCAGTGAGGAATGTGGCTTTAGTGAGCTAGTCTTCCTGTGAGATATTTTTTTATTTTATGTGATAAAGAAGAGAAGGTCCTGCATATTTTAGTCCACACTTCTCCCTCTACAATGCTTCACCTATATTTGTTGGCATTAAAATGATGATGAAATTGCTGCTCCGTTTGGGAGGCAAATATTCCCAGGCATTTTAGCTGCAGTGTGTTGTTTGTATTGTGTGCGAATGACACTGTTTTTGTGTGTGTGTGTGCATGCAAATTAATATGTATCTTTTTATATGGACTCTCCTTGGGTTTACTAATTAAAATACCACTTAGTGTAATTCCAGTATCTTCATACTTCCTTTTAAACTAATATTTCTGACAATTATTGTAATTTAACATCATTGATCATAATTTAAAACAACTTATACTGATCTCAGTAAACTTGCCATCTCTTTCAAAATAGGTGTTCTTTTTAAATACTACAACAAATATTCCCCTTATAAACATTGCTTTAATTGAATAAATATGTAAATAAATACTTCTTGTATTTAACTTTTAACCTTAACTCTATTCATCCAATTAGTGGCCACAAATGACTGCATCTGCTTATTTAATGGTGACATCGGACAGTGTTGTAATGCTCTGCGCTGTAGTGGTCGCTGGGTTCTGTCCCCTGCAGAGATGGACTGGAGGCCCGTGACAGTGCCAGGGTAGGCAGGTTTGATTTCCTGTCACTCTGGCTTGGGTTGTTTTTGAACTCCTGGCTCCTTCTCCAAGGAGGAACACAAGGGGAACAGAAAGTGCCGCATTAATCCATTAATCTGACACCGGCATCTTCTACATCTGAGGACTAATTAATAAAGCATTGGCTGTGATCAATAAGCAAAAATGTTTGACTTATAATTAAATATAAAACAGCACAATTATAAAATCCTGTTGAATAATTAACAGGAATGTGAAAAGTGAGATTAGAGAAAATAACAGAACATGCTTAGACACACACTTACATTCATGTGGCAATGGATCTAGCAGCAGTAATGAGGAGAGGGAGTCTAGTTTGTGTTAATTTTAGCACAGCAGGGCATACTGCCTGGAAGGAAGCCAGGAACGAAATGTCTTCAATTTGCACCTCTTGTGTTCCGCATGTTTTGTGTGTATGTAGATTAATAAATAAAAAAATAAAAAAAGATACTTTGTGGTGTTGTTGTTTTTTTCCATATATAGCCGAATAAAAATAACCCATACCAAAAAAAAAAAAAGATCTGTCTTGGCATCTGTCAGTGATGTGGCAACTCTCTAGTTTACTTTAATTAGCCAATTTAACTGTGTTGTCAGTGAATACAGCATGTCACATGCTGCTGAGAATAATCAGGCCTCACTTTGGAATTGCGAGGACTACATGTGAATAGTCTGAGCCTGAGCAAACATACACCATCTCTGGACTAGAGAGATGTCACAATAATGAGAGGGCACACAAGTGTCTCAGCATTTTACACTGCAATATAAAATATCAGTTGGTTTTGTTTCTCAAACAGACGATATTACAAAGGTATGTTAAAGGATTCTGGGCTTACATGCAAGGAGTCCTGTTTGGCTTGGCACTTGATTTGTCTGCCAGGTTATGTGTTCATGTAGAAAGGAAAGTGATTAGCTTTGTAGTATATAATACATGCTACCCTCCTTGGGATTGAACATAACCCATTCTCTTGGGTATCTCATGGCCTCATGGTGAAGTGAAACCATTTAGCAAAAGACAAAGCAGTAGAATTATAAATAAACTAACACAGTACATAGCAAATATCCTATAAACTGTGTTGGAAAGTTGAGCATTGTATTTTCATTATTGTTTCAGTTTTATTCTACATAAATCACCCATGCTGTGCTACAAAGACCATGAGATTGAAAACTTGGCAAGGTTGTAGTGGGAAGGGAATACCAAAATTATGCAAATTATTATTTTGGTTTTTTATATATGTTTCAGCTCCAGACAGTATTTTCTGTTCTGTTTTGGAAGCTTCAGAATGCTACAGAGTGTGAGAACTATATACACGTGTTCTCGTGATTTAATAGAAATGATTTCATGAGGAAATGTGCACTTGTTTTTCTTCTTTTTGATACAGAGAAAAAAACTTCATGCAAATGATGGGATGTACTTTCTTGTAAACTAATCAAGAAAAACAAATGTACTGAGTGGTCACTTTATTAGGTACAGTACATCTCCCCTTTTCATAAAATAGACTAGGCAGTCAGTGACAGTATGTTCAGACTATGCTATTTAAAGCGGGTAGGCAGGTACCGGACACGTGCACTGACTTATTTAATTTTTGGGGGATTTCTAAAATATAGTGTATTTTAAAACCTTAAAAACATCTAAGTCTAAGTGGCTTAAGAATCAAATACAGTTGCCTAGTAACTACAGCACTACAGGACCCATAATTCTTAAATGTTGTGCCCTATAAATGAGCATGTCAAGTAAAAATCATTCACGTATCCAAATATCCTCCTTCTTTCTTTAATATTCTTAATGACTTATTTGGCAGTGCTTCCCAATTTTGATATTATGCAATCTAGCTAATGTTATTAACTTAGGTGATCCCCCTCTGACCATGTACAGTATTGCCTACCGTTTACATTCCTTATTTACTAGTTTGGTGTTACATTTTCTTGTTTATGTGCTGAAGGTTCTTTCTTTTTTTTTTTTTGGTGATTTAATTTATTTATTATTACTTTTCCCAAGGTAGTTTGACATGTTTTTCATTGAATTCCAAGTGTCTGTTTTTGTAGACTGTCAGTTCATTTTTACCTACTCAACTTGGAATTGCTACCAAACTTTTTAATAGAATAGAATGAGATGATGGGAACATTTCTACATGTACTTTGAGAGATTCTAGGAAATTGATTTCTAAATTTGAATATGAAACTGTGCCTTTTAAATTCAGTGTAACTTAAGAAACTATAATTGCAGTTCTAACAGGAGTTTTATCCAATCTTATTTCAGCACATATTTCATCTAAGATTACCTCCCTTTCCCATTCTTCACACCTAATCCTACGGTCTGAGTCTCATTCCTGTCCAAGTCACCGACTGGATTCTAACACTTCCCAGTGGTTTATTCTTGCTTTCTATAAAGGTTTTCATTTCTCCTTGATAAGGACAGTTAGGACCTTTAAAAATTATTTAAAGGTCATTTAAAATTTTGCCATTTTAAATGTTGTTTTATTCTGCTGCAGTATTTGAAAAGTGTGTATTTTCCAGGCACAGATAATCATTTTCTCTGAACCAGTGATCTGTCTAACTCCTATAGATTCATTTTCATATGTATGTATATTTATTTTGTGTATCATCTACTCTGATCCTAGATTGGTGCATTGGGTCAATTCTGAACTAGAAACAAAAGAAGCTCACATCCAAATTGATGAGTTTTCCATACTGAAAGCGGTGGTCATTGATTCTCTCCTGTTGAAATATGTCTCTAATATGACAGCCATTGATTAGGAGGTATAATTAAAACAACCTGTCTACTATAAGAAAGTGTATTATCTGTTATACCATTCTGTGCACATTCATTTACAGTGGGTGGAATAATTGGTTGCCAGCGCCAGTGTTATTGATTTAGAGTCTTCGGATCTCTTTTAACTGTTGTCCTGTATTGCTGAAACTGGGGGGAACATTTATTCCTGTTTAGCTCCATTAAGAACCTAGACAGAAATGGACGACTGTATTTGAAAAACTGGTAAAAGATTTTGCGCTCTTTGCACTAACAATCTCCTTGGAGATGGAAGTGAAACAAATGCCAATAGGGTTCTAAAAATACATAGGAAATAGCAGAACAGATTGGCTTTTCTGATGATCAGTTATAGCAAAAGGAGAAGCAAAAACCCAGTCTTAACCCAACCAGTCATTAAGAATAGTACCAGGTGTTAAGTGTTACAAATGAGTCCCGTACAGTGAGATTTCATTTTTCATGGAAAACTACAGTGTTCTGCTTTCTGTAATTGCGTTCTATATGTGTATTATTATTATTATTTATTATCCACAACATTATGTTTGCTGTGTATGACTTCACTGCACACCACTGTAGTACGGCATCCATTTAACACTTAAGCAAATGTTTTTACTAACCACAAACAAAGACAGACTGATAAGCTTTAGTTCCACCTGACCCCAGTGCCCCCCCAACTGAGCCTAACAGCAACACTAAATTTACAGAGAATCCATAATACTTTATAACCCCTGTAAAGACCGAAATAGCCTCTTAAATATGATTTATTGGCATTGCCCTGTGTGCTATAGACAGGTGGCTCCTCTCTTGGAGACACTGCACTCTGTGTGGTAATAGAAATAATATCAGACCTCTCCGAGAGATGAGCCGTAACAGCCCTTTGCCTACTCTCATTCCCTTAAGCACTGCGGAGTGAGAGGTAAGCAGGAAATTGAAAAATTATGGTGGTTTGGTTTTGTTTGATTAATCTCAATGTAGATATTGACTACAACTGTAGGGCAGTTTTTTTTTTTTTTTTTTATACAATTTACAGTGCTTTTACTTTCATTCTACAGTACTTTGTGAGAAAAACAAGGTGAGCCCAATTAGAAAAGTTTTATTCGTATTCAGCCTATATTGCACCAGGAAATTAACTGAAACAGCCAGTAATAGTAAGCATTATATAATAACCCATATATTATGTGTCCTTCCATAGACTGAACCTGATTAACACAGGAAAGAGCTAGATGCACAAATGACAGTACCTACTGGCATTGTGCGCTGCATTATACAGTAGGATCAGTAGGTTCCTTTCCTTTCATTCTTTCCTTTCATTTTAATAATGCATGTCAATGAAAAATTTAAATTAGTTATTTCCATTATTATCTTGTAGTCATCTCTGTGGATTTAGTGTGACAAATTCATTTTTTTGGCATTAATATTAAAATGTCAGGTTGTAAAGTGGTTATTGGAGTTAATCCTGTATATTTTGAATTGCATTTACACCAAATTAACACTAAATAATGTAGCAGAATGCTTGTAGCTAATAAGATCATTCTCCCTTATTTCGAAGTGCATCGATCTGAATTATGCAAATATAAAGAACATGATGGTGACCAGTGATTTCCTCCAATTCATGTTTAAATACATATCTAATGCCCTCATTTTATTTATTTATTTATTTATTTATTTATTTATTATTTATTTTTTGCTGCGATGACCTGAGAGGTTGTTTTTTTTAACTGAAAGACATGTCTAATTTTTCTGTAATTTTCACTGTTTTGGATTGTACATTATACCATTTAAGCCACCAATCATTCTACTGTTGTGTAATGTAAAATATTGAAATGTATCTGAAAATACAAAAGGATACAAATGAGCTGGAAACTGACAACTATGCACCTGGTAGATAAAAGGGATGAAGACCATTAAAATATGACTAGTGGTTTTGACACTAATTACATCATTACAATACTTTCTTGTGTGTCTCTTTATGAAGTTGTTGTGCTGTGCACCAGCAAGTAAGAAACCTATATTTTCTAACATTGTAATTTTAGGTTTCCTAGCTGTTCAAGGCCCTTTGTTTTCCTCATCCAACTAGAGCTAACATTGTTCTTTTGGCCTGGAAATTGAAGACATTTGAACTTTGTATGAGCTGTAATTTGGTCTAACAATCCCACCCGTTTCTATTTTAAGTTAGTTGCCTGTGAACAAAAGCACATGTAGAGGCATACGAAAGTGTAGTACAACAGGAGAAGATAATTTGAAGTGACTTTTGCATTAATCTCATGCATATCAAATGAAGGGGAAGAGAGCGGTTTCTTATTATGAGGCTCAGATTACTAGCTTTGTGATTTAATACTCAGACAGCGTCTTGAGTAAACTTCTGTAAAGTTGAATACCTTTTAGTGCGAGTGTCTACTGCGATCCCACCCGACACACACACACGCACACCTTATTCTCAAGCTGTAATACCAGTGAGGAGTCTTTCAGTTCACTGAGAGCCTAAAAGAGTATATCAGACCTGTTATTGAGCTGAGACTCACACCCTGCCAGCCGAGTTTGTCTAAAAATAAAACAATCTGAATCGTATTCACATGCTCTCTCACACTGCTTCTGTGTTTTTTTTCCCCCTCACTGTTTGTATTTGGGTATTTAAAGTTTAAAGTGTTTCAAGTTTCAAGTATTTCATCCTCGCAATACCAATTTAACTTTTCCATTTTTTAGAATTACGTCAGATTTAGCATAGCAAAAGCTGTTGAAGATGTGTTCACTTTTGAATTGTAATGGTGTCAGGTTTTGTGCTGTTTAATCTTGATAAAGAATGAGGGCTTGAGCTTGAAATCATACTGCAGGATGAAACCTACAGTTTGTTATCATGCTGTTGCGCCTCTGTTTGCATTCGTGTTAGAAACTAAGCATGTATATATTTGTCATATATAATTTACTGTTCACCACCATTCTCAAAATATAGTGTCATTACAGAATCTGTACAGCCCCCCTACACACACACATTCATCCTGTGCTTTCTTTCACGGGAAGCATCTTTACATCTGAAATTGTAAAAATAAATAAATAAATGAATTATTAAAAATAGAAACAGCTTCAGTCTCTAGGCACAGTGAAATGGTTCATTTTAAATGATATAGCACAACAGCTGTCTCTCGGGGTTACTTCCATGATTTATGATTTTGAATGTCTTTCCTATGAAATGCAGAACAGGGATTTATTGAAGTAATAATGGGAAATGAAAAATGGTTTCATTCTTTTTTTTATTCTCACTTTCCCCCCCCTCTCTCTCTCTCTCTCTCTCTCAAGAAAACAGTATTATTAAAAACCATCAGTTTACCTCAGGGTTTTCCATGCATCTCCATTGCAGTGGATACATTGAAGACAGATTTCTAGACATCTTCTACCAGTAGTACTTTACATTAAGTGGACAAAAAGTATTGAGTAATTTCTTATGTACTTAACAGTGTATTTGCCCATAGTTACAATGAAGTTAATGGATAACTTAATATGTTAAATTGTTATTCTTCTGCATGTCTAATTACACAGCAGAATAATTATACATAATCTACATAGCAACTATGTGTAACTTCCACTGTAAATGCATAACAAGTTACTTAATACTGACACCCAGGATTGCCCACTGCATTTAAAGTATTTCACTACTAGCAAACAGGATTTGTGACTCTATTTATAATGTTGTTTTTAATTTTTTGTTCTTTAAACCGGATGTATAATGAAATAGCATCACTAACTACCCTTCATTAGAACATTATTCTATAGCATGTGGAATTGAGGATGGAAAATGAGAGACCACTTTGATTGTGCCTGTGTGCTTATTCTCACAAAGTGGTGGCAATTAACAAAATGTGCAACTGACTACCTTATCATTCATGCATGTTTCCAATGAGAGCAAGTTGTGTACCAAGAGGTCACGGGCAAAACATGAATCTCCAAACCGCTGAACCAAACTGGGCTGGATGGCACTGTAGGTGCACAGCAGTTACTGTACAATACCAGTTTTCACCGTACCTTGGAAATAACTGCATTAACGTCTATCAAACTAAAAGCAAATGGCACTGTTTAATTATAGGGAAATTGTCTTTTTTTAAAGCTGTTACTAACACTGTAGCAGTTCAGTGCCATGATAGCAGTTCATTAACAAGAAAGCTTATTTGCAAAAGGAGTGAGAAAATGGAAACTATATTTAGATTGAAGCTGACTACACCATAGTTATATTTATCATCTGTAACTTTTTTCCTTCAGAAGTCAATTTATTAAATTATATTTTTCTTTTTCCTTAATGTTGGCGATGATTGATTAATTACGTTGTGTGGTTTTTGTGTGTGTGTAAGTATGCATATATTTGTTAACAATTGCAGTACTGTGAATCTTACTTTTGGAGAAATTGCATATAGTGTACACTCTTGAAAGAGCCAAAACTGTAAACTAGCATATGGTGGAATCTAAATTTAATGCCTTTTGGAAACAGTGTCTGGCCATAATGTGTACAGACTAAAAATTAAACCCAAGGATTATCTCTTTCCATATTACCCATGCAGTCCATATTGGAACTAAAGCCTTTGAAAGCCCAACAGCTGGTTTCTTCTAGGGGTGTTCTTCTCATTCACTGTAGTGGAACACAAGAGTAAGAACTACCTGTATAAATATCACATTTTGTAAATGGAAATCAAATCCCCAGGTAGGCTTTCCTAATGGTTTGCATTTTTCAGTATTCATTGAAGTAATACAGTCATCAAAGGTTAAGTTAAGAGTAAACATGTAATATTTCAAAACCATTTGAAACAAAACCATTAACAATTACATTCATACTTGAAACATGGTTTTACCATAATTTCACAGAGGGTTTCTATGGCTTCAACATGCCTACACTGTGCCTTACTGCAGTGGACCATGGGAATACCATCATATATCATACATATTTTTAAAGCCTGTTTACTCTTGTAGACCATGGTTTTATTGTGCTAAGGTGTAGTAAAGCTCAGTGTAGGCATGTTACAACTGTAAAACTGTGGTACAATTATTGTAAAACCGTATTAAAATTTTCAGAATCCTATGGTAAATTTACCAGAGTAAACTTGCATAAGACATTGTCTTCCACCAGTTTCCCCAAATAACCCTTTTTGTCGATTGATTGAATTGCTTCACCTTCATCTCTGTTACAGTGGGCGTTTGGGGCTGAAAGAGCACGGTGCAGGTGATTTGATATTCTCACAGGATACTGTTCTTGACTTCCAGCTCACAGGCTCCTGTTTTGAATCACAGATTGAGGTCTCTTTTTTTTTTTTTTAATTTAACATGGTCCATGAGGTGTTTAATGGGATCTCCAAACACAAGATTTTGGTAAATATCTGAATAAAGGAGATATCAAGGAGGATTTAAACAATCCTACTGACTAGAACAAAATCTTTGCAGTTCACATGGTTCTATACTTCTTGAATGTATAGATTCCTTTGTACTTAAGTATGATGTCTATTGTGAATTATTCCTTTTGTGTTTAATGCTCCTGAATTCAACTGGTTTGGAAGAAAACATTCACTGCTCTTCAGGTGAGGAATCATTTGGGATCTCAGAACCGCTCACTCACACGTAACCCTACTTTATTGATTTTCGCTTACCCATGAGCATAATAACACACTAAAGCACATGGTGTACAGGTGTAGAGGTTAAGTGGGAAGTAGCAGATCTATAAGAGAGTCTCTTATACTGCACCACAAACTCATCTGTTTTTGAGAAACAAATCAATTAGTAAAGGTTGGAAGTTATTCATTTGTCCCAACAAGATATTGTAATCTCTCCACAGATGATATTTCTGCAATGATTACAGAATTTCTTTAAATTTTTAAACTGCAAATTGATTGAGATGTGTATTTCTCCAGGGCTATTAATGAGTTATTTAGTTACATATCATCTCATTTGTTTTCTTTACTATTTGCATATTTCAAAAAATAGGTGGAATGGGTTTAGTCCAATTAATGCTTTAACTTGCATCCCCACTGAGGTCTTAAAGTAAGATATTTAACTATTAAGAAACATTTATAGATTCATATCATGAACTAACTGCCAATTCCAGGCTTTAAATTGTATTAAAAAAAAAATATATATATATATATATATATATATATATATATATACACTCACCTAAAGGATTATTAGGAACACCTGTTCAATTTCTCATTAATGCAATTATCTAACCAACCAATCACATGGCAGTTGCTTCAATGCATTTAGGGGTGTGGTCCTGGTCAAGACAATCTCCTGAACTCCAAACTGAATGTCTGAATGGGAAAGAAAGGTGATTTAAGCAATTTTGAGCGTGGCATGGTTGTTGGTGCCAGACGGGCCGGTCTGAGTATTTCACAATCTGCTCAGTTACTGGGATTTTCACGCACAACCATTTCTAGGGTTTACAAAGAATGGTGTGAAAAGGGAAAAACATCCAGTATGCGGCAGTCCTGTGGGCGAAAATGCCTTGTTGATGCTAGAGGTCAGAGGAGAATGGGCCGACTGATTCAAGCTGATATTTGACTGAAATAACCACTCGTTACAACCGAGGTATGCAGCAAAGCATTTGTGAAGCCACAACACGTACAACCTTGAGGCGGATGGGCTACAACAGCAGAAGACCCCACCGGGTACCACTCATCTCCACTACAAATAGGAAAAAGAGGCTACAATTTGCACAAGCTCACCAAAATTGGACAGTTGAAGACTGGAAAAATGTTGCCTGGTCTGATGAGTCTCGATTTCTGTTGAGACATTCAGATGGTAGAGTCAGAATTTGGCGTAAACAGAATGAGAACATGGATCCATCATGCCTTGTTACCACTGTGCAGGCTGGTGGTGGTGGTGTAATGGTGTGGGGGATGTTTTCTTGGCACACTTTAGGCCCCTTAGTGCCAATTGGGCATCGTTTAAATGCCACGGCCTACCTGAGCATTGTTTCTGACCATGTCCATCCCTTTATGACCACCATGTACCCATCCTCTGATGGCTACTTCCAGCAGGATAATGCACCATGTCACAAAGGTCGAATCATTTCAAATTGGTTTCTTGAACATGACAATGAGTTCACTGTACTAAACTGGCCCCCACAGTCACCAGATCTCAACCCAATAGAGCATCTTTGGGATGTGGTGGAACGGGAGCTTCGTGCCCTGGATGTGCATCCCACAAATCTCCATCAACTGCAAGATGCTATCCTATCAATATGGGCCAACATTTCTAAAGAATGCTTTCAGCACCTTGTTGAATCAATGCCACGTAGAATTAAGGCAGTTCTGAAGGCGAAAGGGGGTCAAACACAGTATTAGTATGGTGTTCCTAATAATCCTTTAGGTGAGTGTATATATATATATAATGTCAAGCATAGTGAAATTGGAACTATGCTGTCTTATGGGTCAGAAAGTCATATCAAGAATTATACAATTGCCCTCCATAGATCACAAGTTACATACAGGTTACAATTTCTGAGCAAGGAAGACTTATATTCTTAGGTTACATGGTTTGTATATCCCCAAGCTACTAAGCCTGGAAAAGCAAGAAATTAACCCTCTATAGTGATATATTGTGTCCTTTTTTCCTCAGTGAATTTCAATAAATTGCATGTGTGTTTGTTACGTACAGACCTCTACCCTGAGACTGGGCTGGCCAGCTGCTGTACAGGGAGCGAGGAAGTGTGCGTGTGGAGAGCCATATGTTGACCACAATGACACCCTGCCGAAGAGGGTATTTTTGTGTAAATCAGTTATTTCATCAGCCTGCTTCTTTCAGACCAGGAGATGCATTTAGTAGAGTCGGCATGCACTGTGAAGTCAATATTATTCCACTTACACATTACAGACTTTGATAATGCCAAGATTAGCCTTTTCTCGTTACCGATACAGCAGCAGGAGTCAACATTCAGAGCCTTTATTGAATCCAGGCCTCTGTCTATTTTGTCCACAAGTCTTCCTGCCTTTCAGTTGTGTATCATAGATTAGTCCCCTGCTTTATCTGTTCAATCTCAAAATAGAGAGTTACTTAAATAACTCACAGAAAAGCCCCCGTTGTGGAAGCCAGGTTGTTCCCAACACTAACACCGATTAAACTCAACAAAACTACAAAATTCTCCAGATTGAAAAGACTTTCAGCTTTAAAAAGCACAGGGCATTGCTGATGACTAGCAGATATTTGAAGTGTGATAAATCATCATCTCTCACCACTGCAGCGGAAAGATAACAGCCTTGCTTTGTGACTTCCATAGGAATGCTAGACTAGTCAGATTATTTCATTAAATGGGTATTTTCAAATAATATCTGACCTTATAACTATCTGGGGGAAGAAAGACAAAAAAGATAATTGGATCGAGTATTTATCGATCACAGCGTTTAAAACTTGTGTTTTTGTGTATAAATTGTAATTGTAATTCCCCTGTTATATTACTTTGGATATACGTGATACCACAGATAAATTACTGTATTGTGGTGTGATGCTTTGTGCTGTAAAGGAATAATAGATTACTGCTGTGGTTTACTGGGTTTCAAACCACTGCTGCTTTCCCCAGGTGACTCAAAGCAAGGTACTATTTCACGGCCTTGGTAATGTCAACGTCTATTAACACTGATTGGGCCCCAGAGGTTCAGAGGTTAAGTTGGCAACACGAGGTGATAGTTATTGAAGACTGACTCAATACACTTTCACAAACCAGTAATGATGGCAATATGCTAAGAGGAATATGTAGGAACACTGTACAGGGGGAGTGAGGGATGGGGGGGCTTTTGTATGCACTGCAGGGGAGTTTCAAATGCTGACAGTCGTTTGATGAGTACAATGGAGGGTGGAAAGGATGGAGGATTAATTTGAGACCAGTGTATTTGCATCCGCATATTTTACACCTGACAGAAATGTCCTCCATGACAATGCATTGCACTGTATGAACTATTAGTTGCTGAAAAGCTCATATTTGTAAGTGATGAATATCTCTTTTATTTATTTATTTATTTATTTGGGGGTTGGGGATTAGGCTCTTTTTTCAGGAGTCCTGTTTCATTTTCAGTCTGGGTCTCCCTTAGAAAATTATTTTCTGAGACAAATGAAATGCTTCAAGATATGAGTTTTCCAATGCTTCCTTAATCACATCAGGTGAAGAGGACAGATTTGTTATGTCCAATTAGTTGTTATCCAGAACATTGTCAGAAGGAGAGAAAACAACATATTCTCATGGCAGGTATCATGTCACTGAATCAGGCAGAATGCATGAAAAAGTAACGTGGAGGTTTGTTACCAACTCAAAGGTGTGAAGATAACTGGTATGATGGTTCCAGAGAAACAATTCAATTAATATGCAATCTACTGGACTGGGTACCTTGTTTTGACATTGTTTTGGCAATACATCAAAGTACATTGTATGCTTGTTCTGTTGCCATATTTCATCAGAGTAACATACATTTAGGTTTTGGATTTAGAGCAGGAAGATTTTGCAGGGCAAATAAACTGGATACCACTCTTTTTCAAAAATGAATGTTTGTGTTAAGTTGTATTTGAAATCACACTGTAATATCTAGTTGCCTTTAGATATTCAGGTTTGAGATGTTTTTTTACCCAAAAAATCAGGGGAAAAATACAATTAGATACTACTTAAAAATACTCCTGATTGAAATACATATACACTTAATGCAATACTGCATTAGATAATTCAGGCAAAACAAAAGCACATACACAAATTAATATAAATATTAATGTTCAAGAGCTTTTTATTATTATTATTATTTGATTCAGAATATGTGAAACATTTAGGTTATTATATTGACATAGTAATTTTACAATGATCTAGAGAAAATCTAATCAGACATTGAAGAATCTCTTAATTGTATGGAAGAACTTTGCCATACTGTCTTGTTGGTAGTGGCATGGGTGCCTGAGCTGTAGTAGTAATTAGTAACTGGGGAACGATGGGGGCAGTCATGGGAAAACAGCGAGCATTACTAGTTGTCGTTTGGGCCCAAGCCTTTGTAGCAACAAAGGGCTATGTCAGTAATGGCAAGTTTAGGGTTTTCTTTTTAGGTTTAAAATGTATGTAGACTTCAGCTTTATCAGCAACTAACATTTTGTGTGTTTGTTTGTTTTGTAATACTTAGAGCATGTATAATACATCAGCAAAACATCAGCAAAATGTTTCCAAGCTAAATAGGTTAAGGAAATGTCTGACCTATTTAAAGGCTTCTTTTGTAAGGTCTCAGCTAAGTCTACCTTGCAGCAAGATAATGCTAGGGATATGCGAGTTCCTACCTTTTCTGTGAAAATTAGCAACAGCTAAACGTAATGTAGAGAGGAGTTAGTCAGTCGTACTGTCAGTCATACTGGGTGGGTGACACAGCTCGGGACGGAGTTCATTAAGCTGCGATTATTAAGATGGAGTATGTTTGGAAGGTGACTCTTCTTCTAATTAAAACAGCAATATAATAGGTATAAGCTTTGGCAGCTTCTGTATACTGAGTTGGTTATTGCTGCTGTAAGCACTTGCTGTCCGTTCCACTCTGACCCGGTGACGGTGATGAGATGGTAGAACCACGGTAATCGGAGCGGCAGATTAAGCATCGGCCAGTCTGTATGCCACAGCTATCCACTTACAGAGACGGGGGGGGATCTTATCAAGAGCGTTTACTCATTTATGAACACTACCACAAGAGAACTCTAATCTTAGGGATATGTACGTCTGTCTGATCAGGTTATAGTAAAACAACTCTCAAGTTCTGTGTACAAAGCTTAACATAAGCATTCAACATTCATTGTGTTCTTCTCAATGTCAGATCTACACTACAGCTTTAAATGGAAATTGGAAACTTTTCATCTTCAGTTTGAAAATTAGACCAGTTTAGGTCCTGGAAACACAGATGACCTGAGGCCTTTTGTAGGCTCCACAGTTTAGATGGATCATGTCAATCGTCCATTTTGTTTATAAGTGACAGAATCCGACCCACCAACTATATTGCAAACTCATCTATTTAAAGGCCAGTTATCAGAATCAATCTGTTAGTGATCTGTCAATATTTCTCTCAATCTATCAATTTTCATTTTCCTATTGTGCTTAGTATCACTTCAGTGATCCCAAGGCAAAGGTTTAGGAAAGTGGGATTGAATATGTATCTTTTGCTTTCAGTGTTTAATGGAAGAATACAATTATGCGGC
Source organism: Amia ocellicauda (assembly GCF_036373705.1). NCBI lineage: Eukaryota > Metazoa > Chordata > Actinopteri > Amiiformes > Amiidae > Amia > Amia ocellicauda. The sequence continues at coordinate 28,292,074 of NC_089859.1, forward strand.
TCTTTACTATGTGAACCTAGAGCAGAAAACCATAAAGTCTCATGTGAGCACTGAATTATTTAAATCAAGGATCTCTCTGTATAAACACTGCTGGCCCCGAGGAAGAGGAATATGGATGCATTTAATTTTGAAACGTATGTTTGCAGTGTATTTAGGTAGTGAAAGGCCAAGTGTTGTCAAGGGAGCACGCATTTTCCTCCTTTTAAATATTTCAGGTGTTTGTTATAACAGAATATGTTGTCTTAGTAAGATGTTTGGTTTTATCTGTAAACCTTAAGTGTAATCTATATACATTACTGTGCAAAAATTTTAGGCAGGTGTGGAAAAAAAAAAGAGTGCTTTCAAAAATAGACATTTTACTAGATTGTATTTATCAATTAACTAAATGCAAATTGATTGAACTGAAGAAAAATCTACATCAAATCAATATTTGGTGTCACCACCCTTTGCCTTCAAAACAGCATCAATTCTTCTAGGTACACTTGCACACAGTTTTTGAAGGAACTCGGCAGGTAGGTTTGGCCCAAACATCTTGGAGAACTAACCACAGTTCTTCTGTGGATTTAGGCAGCCTCAGTTGCTTCTCTCTCTTCATGTAATCCCAGACAGACTCGCTGATGTTGAGATCGGGGCTCTGTGGGGGCCACACCATCACTTCCAGGACTCCTTATTCTTCTTTACTCTGAAGATAGTTCTTAATGACTTTCACTGTGTGTTTGGGGTCGTCATGCTGCAGAATAAATTTGAGGCCAATCAGTCTCCCTGATGGTATTGCATGATGGATAAGTATCTGCCTGTACTTCTCAGCATTGAGGAGACCATTAACTCTGACCAAATCCCCAACTCCATTTGCAGAAATGCAGCACCAGACTTGCAAGGAACCTCCACCATGCTTCACTGTTGCCTGCAGACACTCATTCGTGTACTGCTCTCCAGCCCTTCGGCGAACAAACTGCCTTCTGCTACAACCAAATATTTCAAATGTTGACTCATCAGTCCAGAGCACCTGCTGTCATTTTTCTGCACCCCAGTTCCTGTGTTTTCATGAATAGTTGAGTCGCTTGGCCTTGTTGCCACGTCAGAGGTATGGCTTTTTGGACGCAAGTCTTCCATGAAGGCCACTTCTGAGCAGACTTCTCTGGACAGTAGATGGGTGTACCAGGGTCCCACTGTTTTCTGCCAATTCTGAGCTGATGGCACTGCTGGACATCTTCTGATTGCGAAGGGAAGTAAGCATGATGTGTCTTTAATCTGCTGCAGTAGTTTCCTTGGCCGACCACTGCGTCTACGGTCCTCAACGTTGCCTGTTTCTTTGTGGTTCTTCAAAAGAGCTTGGACAGCACATCTGGAAACCCCTGTCTGCCTTGAAATGTCTGCCTGGGAGAGACCTTGCTGATGCAGTAAAACTACCTTGTGTCTTGTTGCTGTGCTCAGTCTTGCCATGGTGTATGACTTTTGACAGTAAACTGTCTTCAGCAGCCTCACCTTGTTAGCTGAGTTTGGCTGTTCCTCACCCAGTTTTATTCCTTCTACACAGCTGTTTCTGTTTCAGTTAATGATTGTGTTTCAACCTACATATTGAATTGATGATCATTAGCACCTGTTTGGTGTCATTGTTTAATCATACACCTGACTATATGCGTACAAAATCCCTGATTTTGTGCAAGTGTACCTAGAAGAATTGATGCTGTTTTGAAGGCAAAGGGTGGTCACACCAGATATGGATTTGATGTACATTTTTCTTCTGTTCACTTTGCATTTAGTTAATTCATAAATAAAATCTATTAACATGTCTATTTTTGAAATCATTCTTACTTGACACCATTTTTTCACACCTGCCTAAAACTTTTGCACAGTACTGTGCATATATATATATATATATATATATATATATATATATATTTGTATTTTGTATTTCGTATTTTATTTATTATAATTTAAAGCCCTCGCTGTAGATTAAACTCATTCTCAGATTGTAACATGAAAGCATTAATGAAAATACAATTCCCTTTAACAAGGAAACCAATACATGTTGACATTATTTTTTCATAAATGTAAAATACAATCAAATACATCACCTGTCCATCGATACTAAACATGGTCTTGGTTAATATCACATATTTAAAAGGATGAAAGTGTAAAAGGTAGACCATGTGTTGTACTTTGATGCTAGCACAAGACACACATAATAAAACGAGTTTTAAGAATTAGATGAGTTTACTGTAATAGGATATGTAATTAAAACATGTTATACTATATTCCTTAGTTTTTAATGGTTGATTGCTGTAACCAGGCTTCTTTTTTGCTTTCGTTAGCATGGCTGCTGAAAAGGAGCAAAGCCGGGTCCAGTAGAGGCTATCCACAGTAGGGAGCATTGCTCTGTCCAAAACAGATGTTCAATCAGTTTAGAAAACAACTCTGACTGGAACATCACTCTCTGGGATTGTCAATGTTTATGGTTAATTAAAATCATCAAATTTGCCATCTATCAGTTGACTAATATTATTTCTTATCCTCAGCTACAACTTGGCAACAACATAATTTTCTCTGGAATGTGCTAGCCTCAGTTCTCCAAGGGGACAGAGATGTAATCCTTACGTTACTTGTACTGCAAATGCAGGGCAATGCCATTTATACATTTTTCCTCCATATCTTGGATACGTATGATACCCATGGGTGTTGTTTCAGTTAGTGTCAAGGGGCCTGTGTTTACACATATAGTTATTCCATTTGTAATTACCTGAATCCATTTCGCTGCTTTTATTAAACTTAGATTTGTTTATTTTGATGTCTAATAGTGTTTATTTAAGTAGGAGAACTACTTATATTTTAAACCATGAAGCTTTGAGGTTTTTTTTTTCCTGTGGAACAGATGTCTCTCCTGTAAAATATGTTATGAAACCTTGTAAAATTCAAATTAATAAATAGTTTTAATACTGAATACAGGACTCAGAATTAACAATGAGAGAGAGAGTGTGTGTGTGTGTGTGTGTGTGTGTGTGTGTGTGTGTGTGTGTTTATATATATATATATATATATATATATATATATATATATATATATATATATATAATTCAAAATCAAATACAAAATTCCAAATTGTCACAATTAGCCAACACTTTGACTTGGCCTTAGGAATAAACAGTGCATTAATTTGCTTCATTTTTACACTAAAAAACTTTTAAACTGTATTATTGGCCATGCCATCTGACAGCTGTAATTATGCAATGATTTCATTTTAGTGAATGCTTCTTTTAGTTTTATGAACCAAAACCTACCTAAAAAGTGAGGTGGAGGAAGGGTTACACAGGATTTATTATTATTATTATTATTATTATTATTATTATTATTATTATTATTCAAATATGAAATTACGATGAACTGACTTCACATATGAATATATCTTATAAAGGTGTATTTTCATTCAACTGTTCTATTGTAATTCTTTAAAAAAAAAAAAGTTGAATGGATAGAGGCTTTACTGGCTTTGGTTAATTGAGAATGGAAGAAAGCTGAACAGAAATAGAAGGCATGCTGGGTAAAAGGGCAGAGATTAAACCCACAAAAGAAAACGACAATTGCTGTCCTCAGAAACATGTTAAATTAAAGGCACTGAACAGAATAACTTCATAAATACCCAATGCCTAAAATCAAACACAATACTGATTTAGGCCTAGGGTTCACAATACATGAAACCAAAACAATGTTTTAAGACATTACAGAAATTAATTACTACCCTGCCCTATCTCTTCATGATATTATTTTAATCTCCTTTATTTTACACAGTTGCTTTTTTAAATGCCAAGGGACTGTTTGTTGAATTGCATGCCTGCAGGCTGGAATTAACTAAAACGGCACAGAAAGGCATTTTGGATGCATTATGGAAATGTACAGCATTTCATCTGATACTGAAGTGGTTCTTTTTAGATTAAACAATATGTTAAAAATAACATTAGTTATTAGTATTTAGATGAAATATTTACCGCCATACCCCTGACTATCCAGCAACAACCCACCAGTCACCAAAGAAAATGTCCACTTTGTAAAGCCACTCACAGTTTGTGCTTCTATTTTGTTTATCCCTTGGAAGATGATCCTTTTATCACAGAACTATTTATTTATCAAAATAGTTTAACAAGGAAATCCATGCTATTAGAAACTTTGGAGGGGGAATTGGTCCCTTAAATCAAATCAGATTCGACATTTAAAGTACTGATTTGGTTCCGAGTTTGCTATTATGTGAAACTTTCCTTTTTCTCTCTGATCCTTTGTTTAGGTTATATGTGATGCACAATTGCAGTGCCAGTGAGAAAAATAACTATCCACAAAGCGTTAACCTTGATGAAGCCCAATTGTTGAAGTCAGTATTCAGTGGCATATTTGTCTTTTCATTCTAAAAAAATCAAAACCAACAGGATCCAGTGTCTGGATAACAGTAATGACCCTTGCCTCAAGCTTTACTGCATTTTCAAACATTACATTCCAAATAGTCAAACTGGTTTATGAAAGAAAAATAATTATATATATTTAGTAACAAGCTTATGTTTGTTAATGCCACCAAATAATATTTTTTGCAGCACTGTAGAATCTGCTTGTCTTAAATAATCATTGGCAAAGCGGTAACGGGTGTGGCTATGGCACAGACGACAGTGGTTTGATTCCCCCGAGCTGACTGCCAGCCTAATAATCAACATCACCATCATCTTTTTTAGATTTCTACAAGATATAATTTGTATCCTGGTAATGACAGACCTGTGCTTTTATGGCCATTTTGTGTGTGCAGTTGTGTAACCTCCTGAAATACTATCTGCTTGTGTACAGTCAACAAATATTGGCAAATCAAAAGCAGATGATGCAATTGATATTGTGACTGTACTGTGGGATTTATCTGATAAAATCAATAATCCAATAAACAATTTGACTTCGGCCTAGAAAGGTTGGTCATGAAAATAAAATTAAAAAATCAGTGCACAAAGAGAAGTTCACTGACAGGAAATCCTTATGAAAAAACAGACATTTTGTATGTCATTTACTAATGCAAATCCCTTCATATGTGATTTCACCGAATAAATATGCAATTTTCATGTGCTACTTTTTGTGCTCCCTTTTAAAATCTTTGTATCATGTAGAATTTTGTACGAACAAAAATAACAGTTTTGTTTGTCTCTTGGTTATTATTTTATTATTAGTTATTTCTTAACAGATACACATACATCCTGGGGTATTAAATCAAAACTTTGACCCAAAGGAGACTATGGGCCAGATCAAACCAAAACTTTGACCTACCCGCTAATAGAAAACTACAAATCTGTAGATAGTAGCTGTTACATTTATGATTAGAAGAAAGTGGCATCTTACTAATAATGAAACCACAAACTGAGTACTGTTCTGCAGTTTTCTATTAGCGGGTAGGTCAAAGTTGTGGTTTGATCTGGCCCATAGTCTCCTTTACTTTATTTGTGTTTTTGGCTTTGCTGTGAGAGGCAACATCCTGCAATGAGCAGTTGCTATATAGAGAGAAAACCACACGAGTTCCCGCATTTGATTGGATATGAGATTGACTGGTGTGCATTTCCTTGGAGTTCTGATGACACTCACTCCTCTAACGCTTCTGAGATTGCTGCAGCATCAGTCGAATGACTGCTGACTTTTTGTTTGTTTAGTTTAGAAATTTCAAAAATGTAAATCTGCCTACCCCAGTCATTTCTTGAAACTGTGTCTAAGAAACATGTCTTTAATTGTTCCTATCTTAAGTTGTTTAACATGCTTTTTTATGCAGATAGTGGCTGCAGACACTTTTCCTTTTAAAGGAAGGTAAATTGATGCTCAATGCACATGAAGAAATGCTTCTGTTTTCTCAGAGATGACATTGCTTCACTAAATGCCTATCAAGCTGTTTACACCCGTTTTCGCTGTAAATCTAAAACACCGTAGCTTTACTTCATGTAAAGATTTATACAGCTATTAAGCTGTACTTTAATTACAGAAGCCAAGCAGCTGGGTGTCTGTACTTTAGCTATAAATTTTGAGAAGTAAGTCTCTTTTTTTTAAATGTAAGTGTATAATTTATTAAGAATCCTTTTGGTGGTTACAGTAGTAGTTAACGTAATCCCTTATAGCTTTATAAAATTGTGTGTAATGCATGTCTTACAGCTGTTAAGTGCTATATTTATTGTTTGTTACAAGTGATTTGCGCTTTACCTGATAGATGTGCTTAGACTGTTAAGTGTACTCAAACTTAGTTGCTCATGGAACTGTGTTGGAACTGTTTAACCTAAAAAGCTCAGAAAAACTCAACTTCCTACCTGTACCTAATTGAATTTTGAACATTGGTAACACTTTACAATAAGTCTCCCTAGTTACAGTCTATTTACATAGGAGGTACATCTGTAGACATAAGAAAAGTGTAATTATGTATTATTACACTGTACTTAATGTGTAAAAATGATTAACAGTAATGTAAGTACACAATTGTCTGCTATGGATGCCCACCACAAGGCTATCTTTGGAGCTATACCAACTTTTTATGCCTAATTACACTGTACAGATGTAGTTACTGACTATCTACTCTGTAAATACACTGTAACTAGGGAAACTTATTGTAAAGTGTTACCAGAACAATGAATACAAGGCTATAAAACTGATGATGAATACAGGTTTTTTTTTTTTTTTTTTGTCTTTTATGTTTTTTAAAGCAGTAAGGAATTTCAGTCATATTTATTTATAGATTTGTTTTAATTGTATTGCCCTGTCAAAAGGCAGATCATTTTTGACCAATTAACCAAGGGGTATGGAAGGAGCAAGCTTGATTAAGCAAACGACCATGCTTGCCGCGACTAATGCACAGCATTACGCTATCATGTGCATTGTAGCCAGGTGTCCATTTGCTGTATTAGCTCCTACATGTTTTAATAGTGTCTTTTGGAGGCAGTCGGCTTAGCTCTCTGCTCTGCTGACAGCACATACACACATTTCTTAACCTTATAATTGGAGTCACAAAACAGAGAAACTAATACAGGGGAACCTTAAAATTATATATTGAAATTAATTCTGTTGCTCCACCACACATTGTTTCCTCCTTGCTGGCTTTAATAAAACTAGCTCAAGTTTCACCAGCTAGCTGTCATATTCAAGAAGACTTCTTAGCTGCCTTCAGCTAATTATGCGTCTAGTAGTGGAATTAAGTACAGTACACCAGGACATTTGAAAAGCAAACTATATTTGGATACAGGGCTCAATTTGCATATTTAAAAGCAAACAGCTGTGGAATCCCCCTATCCCTCTGGCTGTCTTAAAACATATGCTTTAACTGATAATAAAATGACAGATCCTACCTAAATGACTAATACGCCTCTCCCCTTATCCTCAGCAGACTTTAACTGTTATTACTGAAGACTTAATTGCTTTTCACTATTAAAGCTCATTTATAGCTTAAGTGCCTATTCAACGTCTACTTAAATGTAGCCCTAAAATAAGGTATGGATACATATATGGTTCTGGAGTAAAAACAAAAAACAAAAAAAACATTGTAAAATTCTGGGAAATTACCAATCATCTTGTTTCCTTAAGTTGCTGGGAATGTCCTATTAATTAGACATGTAAGTTGATGAAAGGGTATTTGTAACCATATAGGTTTAATTGCTTGTAAAGCTTCCTATTAAACAATTTGCAATTCATGTATATGGTTGTATCTTATTTAACAGTATTCTGTTTCCTCCTGATTAAAACGTTAAAGTCAGGTCATTGATTCACTGCCTGAATTCTATTGACACTGTGATTATAATACTGTGGAAATGATTACTCTCTGAATTAATAAAATATTTAATTAAATTGAAAATTGGTGCATGAATGGTACCACTGGTACCACAGTTAAAACATTTTAGAGAAGATAAGAATTGTATAACAATCGTATGAAACATTTTTTAGTTTAGTTTATCCCTCAAATACAATCTGATGTATGATATGCTGTACAATTTTCTTTTGTTTTACTGAATATTTGGTTTGCATTCCACTTTCTTCTCTGTTTTTTTATTTAATTATAGACATATGTATGATACAATTCATTGCAAAATTGTAAATCCCACAACAAAGCAGATTTTTTCACATTTTCAGTGTTTCACATTAGTGCTAAAGAATGACACAAGATTGTTCTCAAACCTAAGATTATCCTCTGGTGCTTGACTGCCTTGAGTTAAATAGTTTCTATTTACTGATCCAAAACTAGTCTTATCTACAGGCAATTTGAACTTTTAAAATTTTGATCCACAGGTGATTTCTGGCCATTGCAACCAGTGTAATAAACCATTTCAACTGCATCTGCAATGCCTACTTCTATCAGTCAAAACGAAGCAAGATGGCTTTCTGTATCTGATGGATGGATTACAAATAAAATACTAATCATGTTTAAGGATATTTATTTATTGTGTATACAATAGCTTCAGACCAAACTACCTGTTAATATATGTATTCTTTTGGCACAACTATTGCTTCTTCTCTTTAATATGCATATATTAGAGCTGATAATTGTGTCCTCACAGTCTGAAAATGTTTTACCATTCCTTGAGATATTATCTCACAAGGGGAGGGAATAATGATGCCAGAATATTAAATTGCCTGTGAAAATTAAAATTAAATAAACATCCCTTTCCCTTGAATGCTCAATTGTAAAACCTGTGGGATCCACCAAAGATATTATAATTGCATTTGATTCTTATGTTGTATTGTACAGTTTTTTAAATGAATGTTTGAATCTTAAATCTGTTTTTAATGGTGGGAAGTATACATTCTGTATTTTGTAACAAATATTTTCACAAACTGTGAACAAAGCTGATATTGAAATGTGTTTATTTGCAATTGCACTCAATGTGCTAGAGAAATGCTCTCTTCAATACCAATGGATTGAGGCTTTGAGATGGTGGTATGCTTTTTATGCTCCCTTAACCATTTGCTCATGGAACTGGGTGTATAATTCAGATCTTTATCCTGCCAGAAAGTCTATTTTGTAACAAGCCTGAACTTCTATAATGAGGATAGCTTTGCCTAAAAAACACTTTTCTGGGCATGTTTTGATAAAACATTCTTGCATCCCATAGTAGAGTTACAGCCTTGAACTTAATTTTGGTGGACACTCAAAACAGGGGTTTTCACCTTCCTAAGAATACTTTTATATCTGTTTCCCAGCTATCTCCATGATAATGAATAGTATTCTCTGGTGTTCCTCTGGGTATACCATCCTTTTCCATCAATAGCAATCAAGGGGAATTTCCAAAAGGTTTCCTGTTTTTTTTTTGTTTTTGTTTTTTTATAACGTATTGTTTATACCTATGGCTATTAGGTTGCAAATCTGTAAAATCAACTGGTATTAGAAAAAACTATCATAATGTGATTGTTTGCTGTGATACGCTGAAGTAAATATTCATGAATATCAAATCATTATTTATTTTGTGAAGTAATAAGAGGCATAGTTAAATCATGTATGTGTGAGATTGTTTTGTCTTGGGCTGGTGTTTTCCTGCCTGAAGTCTATGTGCTATATATAATACTGTGTCTGCTCAGTATTATAGTATTAAGTATTAAGTCAGGAAAGACTTGTCATCTTTCCCATCAATAAGCATTGTTGCAAACAGAGTTTTTGGAAGACTTGTCAGTATTCTATGTAATACATGTGTGGTCTGTTAGGTTTGCTGCAAAGACAAGGAATTAGTTAGATTTACTAAATTCTTAATTTACTTTAAAGCAATTTGTCATATTGAAATTGCTGAAAACAGTAGCAACCATGGCTATTTCTTATTGTTTCCTTCAAACAGATATTTAAAGTAAATCAGAGTGTGGCCCTTTTACAAAGTATGGGGCCTCCAGAAATCTTGGTGAAATAAAACTATAAAAAGTAGAATCAAAAATATTATTGATTTGGATTGCATTAATTGATCATGTAAAGGAAAATAATCACATTATGTGCCTTTCTATAATTTTACTAATTGTGAGCAATCACAGATGCCAAGTACCCGGCATTCTTTCACACTCATTCAGTGTTGTGTCACCTAGTATCTATTTTTATTCTAAACACATATGTTTGTCCTAATCATCTTCCAGAAATAAAATGCAAGTTGCAGTTGCTTTTTTTATTTTTTTATTCAAGATCACTCCTCAAAAGGAGGTGAAAGTCAGCAGAACCAGTGCACCAGTTTGTTTCAAAACCTGTTGTCCACTCCACTCTAATGCTCTTTGACCAGTCTTTAAGGTTTGAGTCCATTCCAATTCCTATTGCAAATTTCCTCCTGCAACTAGTCCCATGTCCTCAGCTTCTCAGAGACACTTCTGTGTTGTTTTCTTTGATTCTGAGAGATTGGATATGGAATTTAAATCAGCAGCAAGTTGATTGCTAATAAGGAAATTATTATCCTTGGATTACCCTTTGATTATCCTTGAAAGTCTCTTTTAGCAGTTTTATTTTCTTATTTTTCTGCTTTTTTGTATAACTATCATTTTTTTCTCTCTCTTGATTGTGGCCTGTACTTCAGAAAGTGTAGCTTTTTCTGGGAATTTCCCTACCTTGATTCTTGTAAATGCATAGTACTTGCAGTTACACCATTATTAGATATTCTTTTCATGGAGCCATGTTAATGCACTATACCATTGTATTCCACAAATCCATTTAAATAATGTTTTAAATAATATTGCATTAACATTTTTAAATATTGTGTTTAAATACCCAATATCGGTATTTGGGAAATTGTTTCTGCAGTGTGCTCATCTTAAGCATGCGTTCAATCTATCAGATAAGTTCCTCTGCATGTTCTGTTTTGATTTGTTTTGTTTGAGAATTGTGCATCTACCCCACCCAGCCTATATTTTACAATAACAGGACCCCATCTTGACTTGACACAGCACTTACCCCTAATATAGTGGCTTTACAGTATATTTCTCAAGCTATAATGGCTAGGTTCATTTCTGTCTTTGGATGGAACTGATTGCCCATTAGGCTCCTTGCCATGAAGCAACCCCCCCCCCCCGGCTGCCAAACCGAAGGTGTGAGGCACTTAGAGGCTTTCTGATCCCATCTTACAGGCACAAAAAAAAAAAGAAAAATTGTAATCTATGAGTGCCTGCAAATTTATTCCGAGCTGAAATCGTTGGGACCTCCTAGAGCCAACGAGAATAATTACTGCCTTTAGCAAATTGAACTCCTGTTCCAGATCTGCTGATAGTGCAGGTCTTTTAGAAGGCTCCCTCCCACAAACTACCAGGTTTATAGGGGGATTAACTTGACAGGCCATGTTAATGCTTCTAAAAGGCAAGCAAATGATAATGGACTTTGGGGGCTGGGTGTTGATCATTCTATTTGCTGAAATTCTGCAAAGGAGGAAGGAAACAAAGTTTATTAAGCAACAAGAATTGTCTCGTAGTAACCTTTATGTTGAATAGCCTGTCACAGTACCCAAGGCATATAAAGCAAACAGAAACAGAACCATAAGAACATACAGCAACAAACTTTGATGGCTGTATTATTATTATATATAATAATAGGAATATGGGCAAGATTTTATCATTAATTTGTACCAATGGACCTTGGAAGCTGGGAGATGAGCAGTCATAATTGCAGTCATTCACAAGTGCTCACAATCCGTACAATTGGCCTTTCTCGGAAAAGCCTGGATAACCTAATGCTATAAGGCTAATCCTTCTTGTAAGCCTAAAGTTAAATTCTCTGTAGAGTGTCATTTTTCAGTTGATACCTGGATTAGTGCCTGATTATGAACTGCAAACATAGGGACGTCTCCTGAACAATAAATGTTTCTTGTTACTGTGTCCCACTGGGAGGTTACCTGACCATGTGCATCACTTTTCAATTATAACCCGGTAGCTGGACAATATTTTAATCAATGTAATCCTTTCATTCTTTGTAGCCATTTCCTGAAAAACAGTATTTTGAATTAATCTTAATTGTATTTTAAACCTGAATACACGGAATTGCAGACCAAACTTTGTTTTACATATTTAGTAATAAAAAATACTGCAACATTTAAAAATAAACTATTATTACTAACGTCAGGATTAAATCAAAAATATTTGCGAAGTGCGAAGGCGAAAAGTTGCGGAAGAGTCGCGGCAGGGAAGCTCGCAGCTCAGCCCCGCGAGAAGCGGCGATGTCAGTGAAGCCGCTAAAACACAGTGATCTGGTGCTCCGTGCTGTAAATCCACAGCATTCATCTCCCCGCTGACACAAAACTGCAGGGTAACAATATATGTGATTATGTATGTATGTATTTAGTTAATCCTAACCTAACCTAACCCAAAGACAAGCAGGATAGGTGAATTGCCCTGTGTGTGTGTGTGTGTGTGTGTGTGTTGCCCAGCGATGGCCTGGCATCCCGTCCTGGTTGTATTCCTGCCTTGCATCCTATGCCTGCCGGGATCAGCTCCGGCTTCCCCGTGACCCTCACCAGGTTAAGCGGTTTTGAAAATGGATGGATGGATGGATGGATTTATTTAATCCACCCACTGTGCAGTGCACAAACCCCATACACTGTAAGTGTTGGCTTGCAAGTTACGCAACCATATATGCCTGTACATATTCCATAAATATCATCCGGACGTCTCCATGCTTTACCTATTCGTGTAAATATGAATAATTGCAATTATACTGTACGTTTACGCTACAGCCGCTTGGACAGCAGTGTCAGTCTCTTAAAAGCTGCTTCAGTCCATATAGAGAGAGATGCATCAGTTATTGAAAACCTGATATGTGCGAACTTCGATTACAAAATGCACACATAGATAATGCGTTACTGCATGTGCTTCTGGGGTAGATACACTGTAAGAAAGGACACGGATTTCTAGGCTGTATCTGGATGGGAGTGACAGTGAATGCTAATATATTTTAACAACAATATGTATGCTAACCTAATATGAACGGATACTGGCCGGCATTACCGTTGCCCTTCTGTTGGATATACCCGTCTGCAATAAGCTGTTTCTCACTGGTGGGTGCATTTCCTCATTTAAAATTGAAAGGAACACAGCCCACCTTTCTGTTACGTGTAAAACTTTTACGAAGAAATGTGTAAAAAACATAACCCAAACGAACACTGACACATTGCTGAACAAACTGTAATATAAAATGACATTCAATACAGCATATTTTCTCTCTGTGCATGAACAATAGGCAGCATTTCGTCTGTGTGGATGTTGGGCGCAACATGTGATTTGTTCCGCGCACTGCACACCTGCACTGCAGTTACTGTAGCAATAATCAGTTTCCTCCACTGAACCCGGAGCTGCGCAAAGCTGCGCAAAGCTGCGCAAACCTGCGCCGGACGGGCTTTCTCTCCACTGTGGCTCAACGCGAGAAGCTCCAGACAATCCGCAGTGTCTGAAACTAGAGCAGCTGAGCGCTTGTCAGCGGGTTTTCTCACAGACATTTTCCTGATTTAATACTGTGTTGTTGGGCGGGATTAACTACTACTTTAACCAGCCGCTAATAGCAAACTGCACAACTGTACATCATGGGATTTACTTAAAACATTAGAAGAGAGTAGCATCTAACTAAACATGAAAGCGCTGAGTGCAGTGTGTAGTGTTGTAGTAGCGGCTGCGAAAGCTGTGTTTTATTCTCTCGCGTTGTGCCAGAAAGGAGCTGCGAGAAGGTGGTTGTGCGGCGCAAATGGGGTCAGATTTAATACCGCGATAGTTTAGCAGCGCGATTTCCATTCGCAGACATGCGCAATGCTTCTGCCAGGACTCGCAGCGCCAACATTTTTGACTTAATCCTGCCCTAAGTATCATGAATGCATTAAACTAAAACAAGAAAAAATTGATTAATTACACTTTTTGTAAATTTTTGTTTTGTAAAACTTGAGTAAAGAATAAAATAGTAAATGGCACCATTAATTAAATTATGCATGCTGTAATGAATGTTTAATCTATCTCAAGGAGCTGTAGACAAGGGTATTATAGAACCTCATCTTTAAAAAGGGTGTTTGGGCTGTTTGTAATGGTTATTTGATGTACAGACATTTTGGCGTTACACGTATTTCACATCTGTTGAAGTGACTTATGTGATTTATGGCTTTAAATGTTCCTCTGCTTTTTAGCCGTTTTGTCAGCGTTTTGAGATCATAGCAGATCATTTCCCATTCATCTTCATCTTTGGCATTTGCTTACATCACTCATTTCTTTATAGATGCGTGACGGATCGTGTTTGGTTCTTTGTATTTAGACAAATCATTTACGCTTTATCAAGCATGGTGAAAACATAAGAGCTGATAAAGACAGTTAAAAGTTGCCATTTGATGCATGTGTCCATACGGTGTATAAGTGCAGAAAGTACCATCATCTTTCTTTGTTATTACATCAGTCTCAGAATGAAAACCTAAATAAGGGAGAAAATGGAAACAAGATAGTAGGTTAATATCTTACATTAGTGAATCAGTTTCAACACATCATCAAAATTAGAATTGTTATTGCTGTTTGCAGGTGAATTAGGGTGATCAAAAAGATGTCTAATAAGTCTTGGTATTTATTGATGCCCTGAAAGTTGAACTGACATTGGGTGGGTCTATTTATAATATGCACACTGTCTACAAATACAGACAAACCCCAAAATGACAAATACTCTCATGGATTGTAAGTCCCGTCCCCCTCCCAAGTCCTGTCTTAGTTTGGCAGGAGAAACATATCCCCAAGTCTATTTTAGTAAGAGACAGAGTCTGGTAATCGGATTGTCCCGCCGTGATTAATGTAGCTCTCGTGGGCTGAGGCGTTCCTGTATTTTAGAAATTGCTACACTCCAGAAGTTTAAAAAGGGGAGGATAATATTACAGAACGATGACTGTCAAACAAGGTGCCTGGGCAAAAGGTGGGGGGGGGGGGAGAGATCTTTGTAAATGGATTATGCATAACATGAGTGGGCTCCTGCTGCATGAATTAATCAGCTGAACGGCTGTCAGAATTGTTTATTGAAGAATGATGGTTGAAGGTATATGTTTGTTTCTGTGTGTTTGTATGTATATTGTATGTATATCACTAGATCATCAAGTGATGTTTATTGCCAGTTGTTACACAGATAAAGGAAGACGACACATGTACACATGTTCTGATATGGTTTGTCATCATTGAATGTGAAAGTGAACATACATTCTTAAATCTGTTCAGGTTCTTTATGCATTCATTTTCATATTTAAAAGTTCATATAAAATAGGACGTGAGACAGACAAATTATCATGCTTAGTTAAAAAAAAAAACATATATACATGCATCGTAAGACTAATCTTAATTAAGTATAAGATAACAATTGAATTGGAATTATAAAAACATTTGTCAGTCATCATATTGAAAACCCATACATTTGTCTCTCAGGTTTAGAAACTCATTTGGGTGTGTTTCAATAATTCTGCAGGCACGGCATCTCTAACATAAAACTGTCCTTTAGATGATTCTGTGGTTTAAAGGTTGACAATAATGACTTATTTCGTTTAACCAATGCTATTTTCCTTCGAGTTCTCCAATTTATCAAACTTTAATGTTGGGATTATAGAAAAGAGATCTTACAAAATGAGCCAGGTACAACTGACCAAACGTTCCTAGTGAGAAAACTCCTTGCCACGGTTCATTTATTTTTATTACTTGTTTCACAAGCTTATGTATCTGTAATATCAGTAAACAGTTTTCTTGGCTTATTCTCTCAGTTTATACTGAACTGATGTTACAAACTCATCTCATGTTATTTTGAATTCAAAAGATACAGTATTCCTCATGACCTCTGTGCCAAGCCACCTAGTATTTTGTGCTAGGTTTACAACTGATTAATACACAATTTAATACAATACAATTATAACCTATATATGTTTTCCTCATATTGTAAATTCATGTGGAATGGATTGGGGGACATTGTGTACGTCCAGACTGTGCAATACAGCAATACATTCGACAAGGAAGACTTGTTTATTAATCTCCTAATGCACATCTTGCTATTGCTAATTAGCACCATTGTCACTCAAAGTTTAAACAATGACTGAGGCAGGGAATTGAATTCAGGATTGGATATAAGCTTGGAGTTGGCCTCAGTAATGAATCCTGACACACTCTAATGCTTGTCCCTCCTATTTTTACACCACAATGCGTCTCCATTATAAGACACCCCAATGTATTCGTTATGGCACTCATTCATGAAATTAAGTGGCTCAATAACAAATTCTTCCTTGGAAGAGTGAATTTGTTAGCAATGCAATAGATGTTGTTGTTTGGGTAATTTATAACATTTTGTAGTTATTCATGCTGAAGCGAACATGGAATTCCATCCATATATATATACACACACACACATGATGAGGGTATGAAAAAGAAGAGTGGAAAGATATATGCTTGGAATAACTAGAAAAGACTGAAAAATAAATTAATGGATCTGAGATCAAACACAGATATGGGACATCATTGAAAGAGTGATAATGTTAAAATTGCAATGGACTGGACACATGGCGAGAAGAACAGATCAAAGGAATCTATCGAATGGATCCCAAGAGATGAAAAAAGACCTAGAAGACGACCACATAAAATATGGAAAGATGAAATAACAAACTTTGCAAGGCATAACATGGAAAAGAAAATAGATCAAAGCAAGTGGAAACATCTTGGGGAGGCCTTCATCCAGCAGTGGATCGATATAGACTGATATTGATGGTGAGATTAGGTTTCAGGCTTGTTCAGCATTAAATGTGCCCAGCTTGTCATATTTGTTTTCTTCTTTTACCAAAGAAATGTTTTGCTGACATTTATGTCCATGTAGTTTACCCTAGTCTTATTCTGTTGGTGCTTTTTTTTTTTTTTTTAAATAAGCAGAACAGAAATATTTATTTTTGCCTTTTTTTTTTCTCATGCTGAGGTGTGGGTGCTTTTTTGGCTAACAGTTGCATTGCATGTAATTTCTATATTATCCAGAGCAAGCATTTTACTATATTTGTTTTAAAGGTTTATTGGCTCTATTGCTATGGCTTATCCTTTGGAATGTTTCGGCAAATGACAGAAGATAGGGAGCAGATTTTTTTTCTAAAGTTGGGGATGCAGATCTAACAAATGAGAGTATGGACAAAGGAGGTCAGTGAATTACAGAACACAAGTGAGGGATGCTCATTACGATGGAAACATTAGGAAGATGGTTTAACTGGAAGGAACTCTCGTTATTTTTAATAGGGGTTGCCCTTTATTGATCAACAAAATACATGCCTGCTATTTCTGTGCAACTAGACTGGAAGATGTTGGATTTTACAAATGAGGTTTTACATGTTACAGTTCCGTTAGAAACCATTTACTGTTAAATAGAATAACATTTTCTTTTGATGTTGTCTTAGGTCTTCTCTCCTGATGCCTTCCTTCCTCCCTTGTGTAGTTAAATGCTTCTTCAAAAATCAATGGGAAAAAAATGTTTATTTACGTAGCATGATCCTGAACCTAATTCACATTTTTATCGTTCCATCGATTAAATATTTACTCTCTTTCTCCACTGCAATTGTATTTGCTGCCTCATTGAACCATGCTAATGCAGTGGTTTTTGTGCATTCTGTTTTATTACCATCAGTGTCACCTCCTCATAACTCTGCAGTCATAAGACAACAATATGACTAGAACCAATTTATCCAGGGGGTCCCAGTGAATCTTGGCGAGAGAGAAAAACATTGTGTATTCATCACTGCATGTTTTGTTCTGTGGCACTTGTCTCAGCTGAGCAGCCCCCATTGTAGTCCATCTCCTTTTCTGCACACACTGTGTCTGCTCTGCTGTCAGTTAAGAGCTTAAAATAGCTCTGGACTGATGTCACCACTTGCAGTGACAATGCAGAGCCGGCAAAACAAACTAGATTACAATCTGGAGAAGAGACACACTTTGTGAAATGTCCAGGTGAGCATTCCAAGTCGCTGCTTCTGGCACTTTCACAGTCAAGGTCTGGAGTGTGATAGCTTTGAAGCTGCTAATGCAATTTTATTTATAATTGTGTATTTATATCCTCATCCCTGTAAGTTTATTGTGGTACAGCTGTAACAGTGATTTTATACAACACAAAGGGGGATTTAAATAGCAGTGGACTAAATAGAAAAATGTTATTTACTGTGGTTTTTATTTTAGTGTGCCTCATAAAGCAAAAATAAATAAAGCCTTTAATGATATTCCTGCTTTTTATGACTTTTGGTCTGTTTGGCTGCAGTCACTTTGAGCAAATGTGATATGTGTATTTACTATTAGCAATTAAGGCAGTTTGGCTTCCAGCATAATGCAGGCAGCTAAACTCTATCACTAATAATAATAATAATAATAATAGTACATGTTTTATAATAAAACTGTTGCATTTAGTTAAATAGAGATTGACCAATATAGTGTATAATAAATTCTCAATTCCTTCCTTCATAGTTCAGATAAATTAAATACTGTACTAAAGCATCTAAATGTACGGAATGAAATACACTGTTCAATCTCCTGGCTGTTTTTGATGTAGCATTTGCTAATTTAGTTTTTTAAACAGATATTGCAGTATACTTTTATTAAAATTGTGACATATCCATCTACAACTATATATTGCTACAGTTTTAAGGGGATTAAGGGGATTCTCAGTATATCTGGCTGGCAGATATTCTCATTGCCAATCTGTAAGCTAAGTATTGATTGATTTACTACTGGGATTTATTATATTGCTAAGTAATTTGAATAGTTTAACTTTTAATTGAAATACAAATAGAGGACAAATAAGCTACCACAATAGAGAACAGTTATTGGAAAGTGCAGGACCCTAGTAATGGAGCAATGGGAAGCAGCAATTGGACATTAGCTCATGTTGCCTGTAACCTGTATCTAGACTTCTTGTGCTTACAGAAGATAAATCTAACCATATGACTGCTGCTATTTAAAGTGTAAATTAAAGTTATGCACACTTCATATATTGAAAAAAATCTACGTAAAATTATATATACAAATATAGAGAGAGGTTTAAAATGAGGACAAATACAGTCATTGCTGGTTTGATCTAGCGCAGTGCACTTGTATTGTGCTGTGCATACAGTGTTATCAGTTTATCTCTTTTCTTCACATGTGCGATCAGGTAGCCCAGGGGGTTAGAAGTGGCTATAAATAGCACAGAGAGGCACAGTGCAATGTTCCACTAGGGCGTGTGTCTGATTCTATCTGGCAGCATGGCACACAGCTCTGGGAAAGAGCCAGCAGGAAGAAATAATAACTGTGATGGGACTGTCCTGAGAAATCCTGGCGGGGATAAGACCACACTGACAGGAACTCAGGATATCAGTCTCAATACAGATCTCACTGAAAGAAGAAGAAGAAAGCTTTAAACTAATTGTAATGTCACAAAAATAATACAAAGGAACTCAGTGGCAGAAATTCTTGCATCTCTTCCAAAGCACGTATGGGTCCATGGCAGCCGATTACATTTTGGTAGTTTCTCATGTTTAAAAAAAAAAAAAAAAAAGTAACAAAATGGTTTCAATGTTTTTTTTTTTTTTTTCTGTTACTGTGGGACTCCCTTTACATAGGTTTTGCTTATAGTTGTGGTTTCAATAATGTTTTACAAATCAGATGATAAGTAGCTACCATGGTAACCATTAACCCCACAAAGTATTTGCCTTCGGGCAGCATGTTCCCCTTGAGGTGAAACAGGAAATGCAATAAAAAGAATGAGCACGACATTCATCTGGTTAATAGGATAAGACAGTTTGACATCAACCAGCTTGGCTTATAGTAGCTACCAGCTGAGCCATGAATTTACAATTGGTGAATCCTGCAGTTATACACACCTTCATTCAATCAGTTTTGTCCAGAACATCAGCAATAGCATGGGTCAGTACAATATGTTTAATGCAGTGTGGTTGTGTGCCTGGGTAACATTTCAGGTGCCTCTTCTTTACTGTAGTTGAGATCTCAATATGTTTGTTTCAAAAGCCTGTGTTAGATCTTTGTGTCATTTATAAACACTTAGTATTGAAGGAGTTCCTCTGTCGATTGCAGCAACATTATCTATTTATTTATTTGTATTTGTTTTTACTGTTAAGTATTCTCATTTTAAAATATGACCTGCGTAAAAAAGCTCATCAACTCCACACAAACATTCACATCTGGAAATCCGAAGCTCTTTTACATTATGATCTCAAGTAAGTACCTACTTGAGTTTACATTTAATGTCCTTGAGTGAAACTAACTGATTGAGTTTCAAGTCCTTTTGAAGTGTTTTATTTTCCACCTACTGCAGAAAATCTGCCAAAGTCAGGGGAAACTTGGTATTCAGAGTTTAATATAATGGTAGTGTCTGAGATCATAATGTAAAGAGCTTCACAGTTCACAGCAGCAATGGGAACAGACGCCTTCAAATGAAATATATTCAGAAAATGAAAAACGGGTTCAATATCAACAGAATGTATCAGAACAAGTGCAAAGAAAATACTTGTCTTTGATAGGGTTGACAACATTGAAGATGCAAAAATGAGCAGCTAAGTAATTGAAAGGTCTCAGATTGCGTAGATAAGCTCCCCAATTCCTGACGAGACGGGTAACAATTAACAGAGGTTTGATTAATCTTAAATTAAACAATTAACTTGAAGAGCTTAAAACGGTCTTAAATAATACATGTCAGAAAGGAGCGTGCCTTCCATCTCATGAGGAGAATATAAAATAAATAAAAATAACAACCAATTTAAGTCCATATATATGTTAATCACTTTCTGGACTACTGGGACACTTAGCTTTAGTCATTGTAGTTGGTCCAGCAGTGTATTGCAATATGATTGTGACATGTATTGTTTGGGGTGCTTTGCTCAAAGTCAGTGTGTGTGGCAGCAACATGTATCATTACCATTGGAGACAATGAATTATGACAGTGTGTAATTTAAACAAGCCAAGAACAAATAATACATTAAAACTAGAGAGACCTCTTGGGAAAAGTAAACATGTATAATTAAAAAGCCAAGTCAAGTACTCTCAGACCCTTAAAATGAATGTTAATGTATTTTTTCCATTCATATTCTATAGTATTTTTGAATGGAATGCCGTATCTAGCACGGATATCAGAGCTGCCCTTCCCAAAGCCATGCATGCAGTTTGACAGAACAGCTCTTACATTCACTTCTTTCATTTGCTCCTTCATTCAGTAAACTGTTCTTGTCTTTATCACTTTCATTCATCAATTTATATCTATTCCTTGGACTGATTCACCAATGTTTATAGAAAATGAATGAGGACTGAAAGATATGATTAAACATGTAATACAAAAATGTATACCTGCAGCTAAGTAATATATTTGACAAGTTTCTGTACTGCCATGATGTATGCAAATTCAACATATTACATATTCTAATTTCTAAATTGTCAGATATAAAACTCTGAGTGAAAAACCTGCTTAGTTACAGCTTGAATGTTGTATTGCAGTAGCTTAACCAGCTTGTTATACAGATTCCTGTGATTTAATCCATTAATCCACTAATGCATCACTTTGATCTTTTAAGGTTGACAGGATTTCAGTGATTTGTGGAAACAAGAAAGAATGTTGGCTTAAACTTTTAACCTGAGAACACACTCATGCGTGTTAGCATCTGGAATCAATGAAAATCAATTTGTATGTGTTAACTTATGTCTCAGTTGTTTATTTTAATTAAAATATATTAGTATTTCTGTTTGTGTCAGTTTAATTTTTAATTGTAACATTTTTAAAATGAGATGATTATTGAGTAAATATGCTTGCCTGGTTAATTGCTGCACATGGTCATACCTGTTGTAATAGAATTATTCTAAACATGATTAAATCTTACTGTTCTAAACATGGAAATAAAAAAATAACTGTAATCTTTAAAAGTTGATTTGCTGGATTTGCAGCAGACAATTTCCAGACGAAAAAGACCTTCCTCTTGAAGCTGAGTTGTACATTGTGTTCATTTATTTATTTTTGTATTGATTTTGGATAAACAAATATATCCCGGTTTGCTGACATAGGGCTTGAGTGAATATATTGAGTGAATAATTTTCTTTTTCACTAACTGTATTTGAATTGACTTGAGTGAATTGTGAACGCATGCTTTTGTTTTCGCATTTCTCAAAGCCAAATGAGCACCCAGTCTATTATTAGAAATAAAAGGCACAATGAAAAGGAATGCTGTTTTAATTGACCATAGCTATATCATTATCCCCGTTCACTGTCTGTATGAGTTACAGGAGGCAGGTTTTTAAGTAAACCTGTGAGACATTGTGACAAGCATTAGTTACATTGACTTATTATTAACTGATTATGTATTCCATTTGCATTATAATTAGAGATATTAGAATATCACTGAAATATCTTATATATTTTTTCCATTAACACATTAAATATCACCACTAAGCTATCAGTTGTCTTAAAAGAACAAAAATGTTAAGCTTGCTGCTTATTGACAACTAAGAAAATACTTTCATACTAATGCAGAAGTCTCTGTACTAGTGAGCACATCTTCAGAAACTGGCACCTGTATGGAACTGGTTCGTCTCAAGATTAGTAGGTGGTCTGGTAGTGCTGCGGATACATTGACATTCATGTTTTGTTCTCTCACATCAGCCTCACGGGTGTATGTACAGAGGCACACCCGGTGGCCAGATTCACTTAAGTACTTTTAATGAAAGGTGGCGTGTCAGCTTCGGTAATGGGGTTCACTTCCGAGAGGACAGGGTAGAAAAATGGAGGAAATCATCGTGAAGGTGAAATAGAGCGAGAAAGGAAACACACAGCAGCCCCTGGCGTTCTCCAAGCAGGATAGGGACCAATTGGCAGGAAGGACATCTGATTGCCGAAAACTTGATGGATGGCCTGGAGGAACCTGTGTTGCTAAACTGTACGAGTCCTCTGTGTCACATTCCCAGGGATCTTGGAGAGAAAGCGCTCTCTAATCGCAGTAATGACCTCCGCTCCACAGCCATTCATCGCATCGCGTCTTTCTTGAATTGTTTATGTGCTTTGCTACCCGTTCCCATACAACCCCAGGGTATCTATGCTTTACGTGCATTGGAGCCTGGATAAAGCTTCTCCTCT
This sequence comes from Amia ocellicauda, assembly GCF_036373705.1. Lineage (NCBI taxonomy): Eukaryota > Metazoa > Chordata > Actinopteri > Amiiformes > Amiidae > Amia > Amia ocellicauda. The sequence goes on from NC_089859.1 coordinate 28,315,118, forward strand.
TTAGTCATTAAAACTTAATTAGGGTAGGCACTTATGTATCTTAAAGCGGAGTGGGGTGTTTACTTGTGAATGACAGTAAAACTTTGGCTGATGTCCTGCTTGCTAATCGTGCTCCGTATTCATAAACACCGCATAGTAAAGTGAGTTCAGTTAACTTTAGTATGTGAAATGAGTTATAATGTACTCTGCTGGGGGTTGTAATTTGTTTGAGGATGGCAAGTTAGATACAGTACATTAAGAATGGGGCAGACATTATAAAGCAATTCAACCGCATAATAAAATTAGAATAAAAATAACAAAGACTAACAATTTATTAACCCCGTTTGTTGATGCAGGATAATTACTTTGCAGTACCCATGCTCCTTACATAGGAATGGATTGTTTTAACTCTCTTTTCTGGTATTTAGCACTAACTTCTGTATTTTCAAAAAGTGTTAACATCATCTGATATTGAAGCTGAAGTTTCCTGAGGTATCTAATGATAAGCAGTGGTCTAACTATATGTATATTTAGAGATTTCAGGTCAATATTAGCTCACAGCTTATATATACGGTGGTGTATAGTTCATGAGGGGAACTCTGGTGATGCTTGTACCTACTGCAGCCATGCATCGATCAGTCGAGTTCTTTGTAAGAGTAGACATCCTCTCCTGCACTCTGAACACGTCAGTGCAAGATGACATCAGAGATTAGTGTGTGTTTGCATGTGCGTGTGTGGTTATCGGCAGGTCAGTGCTAGCTGCTGCTGTAGCGTTGCTGCACGGGAGTCTCAATGGAACTGACAGGCCGGTGTATTTCTGGAATGCAGGTCCTACCCAGTTGAAGTTTGGCTCATAAAATAGTTTGCATTGTTTGTATCATCCTGTTCAGCGCTCTTCTCAAGTTTTGGACCATCTACTATAAAATGACCTAATCCTCACTGAGTGTCAGATGTAAGGGCTGTCATACAGGGTGTGGGGAGCTTTTGTTTTTGACTTTTATTGTTTACTTTCAGTTTCATAGTAATAATCTGAGCCTTCATTTTAATGATTTCGTCATCATCTTACTGTCTGTGTGCTCTGTGCTTTAAACACTTTGTGTGTCCCTTTCCTCAGACAATGTTAGATATGAAGCTACTATAGGCTAACTTCAATTTGCCTCCCTGTTTTTGTTTGGTGCCTCTCTGAGCTCTCTCCCTGCACTTAAGTGCTGAGTATTTCTTTCCCTAGTTCTTCTAATGAGACCGAACGGTCTCTGTGTAATAACAGTCTTCGAGGCAAGCAGCTGATCAAGATGAGACATCTCCTCTGTGATCATTAGGGCTCCGTAAACAATACAAAGTCACCAACAGAAACACGTGCAGTATTGCAGCTCTGTATAATAAACTCCTTATTTTTTAAGATACCCCTACATTTTTGTTTTCACCCTTTGAGACTGGCAAACTAAATTATTTAACCAAAAGCAGTGTCACGTGGTTATCTCCTTTCTACTCTGCTGCATATGTATAAAGGTAGCTGTCGGTGAGGTATTTTCAGATTGAAGTTTTTGCTCCCGGAGGGGCAAGGTTGATGCAGTGTCTCTAAGCAAAATGTCTGTTTATTAATGAATGAATATTTAACAGAAGAACTCCCAGTGCCCTCATCACAAGCCCCTTATCGATCCAGCAGTTGGCATTCTCTAAGGCTCTTCCAGCTAAACTTTTTCCCTCTGTGGAAATCAGAGGAGTATAATTGCCAGAGATATGTTCAGGAAGAAGGAAAAAAAAACCTCCCAATTCATTCCCTTGCTCACTAACTAGTTACAGGCATTGTCTTTAAAACTGCTTTTCAATATTAGCTTTCAAAGAGATAAGTGTACAGGATATTTACACCAAAACAAAGATGATGAATGGCAAACACTTGTTTTGTGGATGGTAAGCTAAAGATGCAATATGTCTTGCAATGGGGAAAAACAGAGGACACTCGTACACAGAGATAATCTATTCCTGTTAGGTAATTAAAACCTATGCGCAGAACAAGTGCGATTTTCTTTAATGATCTGGAGATTCTGGGATTCAATTCTGCTTCAGCTGCCTACTCCGAACCGAGGGCAAGTCACCTGACTCTGTTGTTATTAATTAGGACTGAGGCTACAAGTAAACACATGATAGAGTGTTTCTTGCTTTTCCAACAGAAACTGTATTCATGTTCTGTATGGAGGGATATTTAGTAAACTGAAGAGAAAGTATACAATTGTATTGGTCTCAGTCTAGCCTTTTGGTACAAAATACAAAATGTCAAAATGTTGAGACCTTTAGGGGGTTTCTGAGGCACATATCCAGTAAAAGTTCTCCACTGCAGTGCACCGGGGGTCCTACAAGCTGAGGAGCAGGCCTTGAATCCATCTTATGCCATATCCTAGTGCACTAGTTGCCAACTGGCAGCTCTTTAATCTACCACATCTGGGTCTCTAGAAGAGGCATAACAGAACATACTGGGTCACGTTTCTGGTACTATAGATACAGTTCTGTGCAGAATGTGTTAATTCAGCCAATTAATTTACAGTATCCGTGCATATTCTATACAGAATTATACAAATCAGTGTACCAGATCAGCGCCCTTTTCACAGAATTTCTTCTGTGCTGTGCCCATGCCGAAAACTGTCACCCCTGCTGCTGTACGTATGCACATATGGGTTGTGACATCTAGGCCTAACTGTGAAAACTGTCCCCTGTCGAAACAATCGCAACAAAACAGGACTTTCTCACTACAGTGGGGGACTTTTTTTTTTATTGAGATCATTGGGAAACCACTGTGTTCTCCCATGCCAGACTTGGCACAGTTCAAGTCTGGTAATCTCCAGTGTCATTTCACCTCACACCATTCCAAAAGGTACTGCACTTTGCACACACAAACTCTGAACATTGAAAAGCCAAATAAATAAACAGACTCAAGTGTTCAGTAAATTCACCAAGCTCTCTCAAACAGTAACAAGCCTCCTATCAAGTCACTTGGAACAGCTCGTGCTAAAAGGCCAGTTTGTTCAAAAAAATGCCACCCAGATGTTTCCATCGTGTCTCCAGAAGACGATATTCTGAAAAGAACGATATTGGATTATCTGAATTTTGTCACAAAAGTAAATGCTGTTCATAGTAGAAACACACCAGCCACAGATATCGTAAATGAAAAAAATATTTTAAAAATCTAATTCTGTACTGATGCAGGTGTCCCCAGTTTATTCTGTCTTTCAAACATAACATTTCAGCAGAGGGGCATGCAGCAGCAGTGAGTGCCAGTACGTTTTTTGTTTTTCTTTAAGATGTGATGATGTAAGTGCTGACTGTCGGTTGCACGATCTCAGTTGCAATCACATTGTATGTGCTGTATTTTTAGCCCTGCTTCTTTTTTTCAGATCCAACAGGATATGCCCCTTACCTGTTACCCTAACAGTTAAAAATATAAAACAGAAAGAGCATAGAATTCATCAGCACATGGCTGATAGATTGTGTGAGTTTTTTATTTGAACCCAAGGCCTTTACATCTGAAGATCTCATTTCTCCTGTACTGCACGTTTAAACCTCCTTTGTATATGTTTGTATGCTTTGAGACCGAAAAAGGCAACATAAAGTTTCATGGCAAACCAGCTGCCTTTCTATTTTTAAGTTGCAGGCTGACAGAATTATAAATATTTGAAAGGCTTCTTGTTTATTTGGGCGCTCAGCAGCTGTTT